>NW_028249102.1:0-54045 GCF_964263255.1 Lissotriton vulgaris | reverse complement strand
GGGCTGTGACCCCATGAGGTTGTTTAGTTCCATGATGCCCTGCTGATCATGCTGGAGTGTGCTGCTGCTGGGGCCCAGGATAAACTCCATGAGGGCTTGCCTCCCCGGGCCCTGCATTTCCCCCTGGACCTGGAAGACCTTTTTACTTGGACCCCTTTTACATTGCTTCCTCTCCCCGATTATGGCTGCCTTCTGCGCCCTGGAAGCGCTGTGCTTTATTTACTTGGTTTTCCCCAGAAAAGGAGCATGAGGGCTCCACAGCGCTGAGCTACCCTTCAGTGAGAGGGAATCCCCGGCGTAGGGATGCCCCCATGCTTCGTGATCGAGGGGTGCCCACCACGCTTTATTTTACCTAAAATCACGGATGCCTACCCAGCTTTATATTTGAAATCAAGAGGGAGCCTACCCCGTATTGCCGCACTGCCGAGATCAGCAGAGGAAGTCAGGCAACTTGGCCAGAGACGTGGACTTGGCCTCGCCCAAGCGGCCCGGAAGCAGGAAGTCTAGAGCCTTGTGGGCTCCACAACGAAGTCCCGGATCCCAGGAGGGGTCCGGGTGAAGAGCAAGAGAGGTGTTTGCAGAGGATGGCATATGCCTGCACGGGGCTCCCATGAGTGAGGGATAGCCCTGCGGGTGCCAGCAAGAGAGAAGAGCCGGGAGAGCCCTGCCTTCGTCCCAGCACTGAGAGGAGGCCCAAGGAGACAGAGAGCGGCACCAGTGACTTCCGGTGAGTGGGGGCTCGAGTTGTGTGGTGCCGATTGAGGCACAGTATCTGAGCGTCTACGCCGGACAGTGAGCCGCTCCAACAGTGGGGCATCTTTTGTTTTTGAGAGCCCTTGTGGCTCCAACGAGGGGCATAATTATTGTTACAGGGCCCAGAGGGGCCCTTGCTTCCCCCCCCCCCATGTGGTCTTTGTTACAGTTGCCCCGCATGGCAGTGGGCAACTGCAACGATGTGGACAAGTATTGAAAGAGCCCCAGTGAGGCCCAGAGGGCACAGTGGTGCCAGGGCCTATTTGCCTATTCACAGCTGCGCCGCACTATTGCGGGCAGCTGCAATGTTTCACGCAATTGTTCAGAGGGCACAGTGAGTGCCAGGCCCATGTTTACATCACAGCAGCAACGTTTAGGCCAACAGTTCTTTGGGGGCATGTTTAAAGAGAGAGATAGGAGTGAGATGCACTCCTACGCCCCAGCACATTGGCGCACTTGTGAATTTTGCTGCCTAGGCAGCAGCCCTGACAATTGGGACATAGGGCAATTGAGCTCCTTTGAGAAGAATAGTTGGCCAGGGGCACTGTAAGGTTAATAGGGCGCCAGCCCCTAATGTGATTTATGCCTCTTCAATGGTTTTTATTAGGAGGTTATGTGCTAATGAGATTTATGTAGGTGCGCAGGAAATTTAATTCAAGTACTGTTTTATGCACCGTGATTTATGCCTCTACTGTAGTTTATGTATGAGGTTATTTGCATAATGTGGTTTCTGCTAGTGAGATTATTTCCTAATGTGAGTTATCCTTAGGAGGTTATGGTCTAATATGTTTAGGCTTATGAGGTTGGTGCAGAATATATTTCACGCCTAACGTGATACTGTGCATAATATGATTTATGTTACAGGATGATGCTGAGTACAGTGTTTACCAGTAATTACTGGTTGTGTTCCTTTGTTATATGTTCTACATTGACTATCTTTACTAAGTGAAGGTTCTGACAGTGGTCCAAGTGGCCCTGTCATGTGTATATAATCCCCTGTAAATATTGCCCAGTGCCAGCTGGCACAGTGTACATTGTGTGAGTACTATTCTAATGTGTTTTATGATAATACAAAGGCTATGTTTTATATAGCCTTTCAAAAAAGATGTATACTCAAAAAAGTTTGAGACTAGCATGGCAATTTGAGCAGCTACATAAATCTTAAATTCAGAATTTAACAAAAATGAATTTTATTATACTAGTTTTCTACATAAAGGACCTGGTGATTGACCTATAATAACACAAGTGAAAAGGTTCACTGCGGAAGAGACTATGATCGGTTTTGAAGCAAACCATCAATCGGTTTAAAATAATTTAATTATTGCACGCTCTAGGTTTGTTGAAGACACTAATTCTCAATGGGAGTTGCTATCAGAATTTTTAACTGTGGGTTCCATTTTAGCTTCTAAGTCCAGCTAAAATCTCTGGATGAAACAATGGGGCAAGCATGCAGAAATCTACGCAGAAACACTGATTGCCTTATGTTATTCCCCAAATTCCTGTAATTCAAAGTTTCTCTGGCCCTGCACCTTCCCTCACCTTTCCCCCTCCCGCTGGATTTTCCAATATCACCATTATTGATAACGCCGATGGTGAAGTGGGAATACTATGTCAAATTCCGATGGATTTTGTCCTAAATATGGGAGATTTAAAGGAAATCATTTGCAGTTTTGCTTACTATTATTGCTCTGATTGTGGAGATTTTTGTGGAGAAGTCTGTAGTGAAGAGGTCCGCTGCCAGGATGTAGTTGTAAGTAGATTTATTGAGACCAGTTACATGTAGTTATGTAGTAGATACCGCCCCACAGGAGCAGTCTGTCTGCTGCTCAGTCCATACTCCAACTGCACACTCAAGCATCCAGGCACTCAAACATTCCATTCAAGACTCTCACACCAACATTCCATGCATCACATTCATACTGGCTGAGCAGCTAGGGAGTAAGGGGCAGATGTATCAAGATATCTATTTACGATTCTCAAATAGCAATTTTTTGAGAATCGCTATTTGAGAATTGCAAAATGGTATGTATGTAAAAATTCGCTATTCTTTTGCGATTTCTTAAAATTCCTTAATTGTGATTAGTAAATTGCTAATCGCAATTAAGGAATAATTTTCCATTCATTTCTATGGGCCAGGAGGTCCATAGGAAGGAATGGGAAGTTATTCTCAATTTGTGATTCGTAATTTGCTAATCGCAAATTGAGAATAATTTCAAGAGTGCAATGGTGTCTTAGAGACACCCTGCTGCACCCCTGAAATGTACTTGTGTGCGCATATGGCGCACATACATGCCCTAAGGGCATGTATGAGCGCCACATGGCACCTTTACAAATGCCAAAAAGTGTATTTGTAAAAGAATTCGCAAATTAACACCAACTACAAGTTGGTGGTAATTTGCGATTTCTTAAGGGCAAATCATTAAATTGAAATGCTTGATGCATAGCATTTAATGAATCGCAATTTGTGATTCCATAATTTTGCTATGCATTTTGCTTCATACATTCCAAATTGAGAATTTTTTGTCGCAAACACTGCTATTTTGCGAATCGCAGCGTTTGCGACAAAAAATTACCTTGATACATCTGCCCCTAAGTAACCAGATAAATACAACACAGGTTACAACATACCTTTCATTCTTCTACAAAACAAAAATAGCAATCACAAAGAAGAAGAAGATTCAAACAAGGAGAACACCAAGAAATTGAAAAATGGAAAAGTAGAGAAAAAGCGAGAAGAAAGTGAACCCAAAGTGTGAAAGGATCATAGCACAGAATCCAAGAAAAATCAAGTGTGAGCAAAGAAGAAAATACAACAACGCTATGCAAAAGTAAGTACAAGAGAAAGAAAAAATGAAATAACAGGTTAAGACCAAAGTACATGGGAAATGGAAAGAAAAAATAAACAATGTAGAGGAGATGCATAGACAAATATACATAATATATATATCACTGAATGTAAAAAATGAAAAAAACAGGTTAAGACCAAAGTACATGAGAAATGGAAATAAAGAATAAACAATGTAGAGGAGATGCATAGACTAATATACACAATATATATATATATATATATATCACCCACCCATCATTCTCCTATAATTTATTTTATTTTAAACATTAGAAATGCGCGACGGACACCCGAAACAAATTTACCCAAAATACAGGTGAATCACCAGACCACAAAATTTGAACACAAATACCCAACAACAACCGAAGAAAATAGTTAGGCGAAAGAAAGAAAAGAAAGTAGACTGCTGTCCATAAAGCCACTTTGACCAAGGGGCAGACAAAAGCGCATGTGGCACATGGTAACAACACACCACAGAACAAAACCTCTCTTAAGGAAGGGTATGCAAAGGTAAATCACTAAAATGGGACACAAACACATTGGACACCCTGATGTAGGGGTAGAGTGAATAAACAAATTGCATTAATTATACACATGGGACTGATACCTACTAGAACTAAGTAGATGGGACTAAAACCCACTACAGGCTGCGTAGTTGGGACTGACACCCACTACAAAAAAAAAGTGTGAAGCAAAAGGTGATTACTCCCAAGAAGTGTAAACACAACGTTGAAAGAGACTAAAAACCCATTAACTTTGAAAAGGGAGAGACACTGTCTATGTCTCTTGTATTACATTCCTTTAAACTGAACTATCGCTGATGAGCGACCTCTCACCCAAAAAGTATAACTCTAGACACAGCCTGGTATTGTGCACCCTACCTGTACTTAGTTGATCAATAATGTCATGTAAAAGTTCCACAAGAGGCAGAACAAAAGCGGATATGTGCTTACGAGCACAGTCTTGATAATTGCACCATGCCTCACTTCAAGGCAATCAGATCCATGCATCTTGAATCAGTGTCACGATGTTGCTAGCAGACTTGAAAACTGTGCTGGCTCTAACCGTGATGGCGCCCACAGAAAATGGCGATGCATAATCAATCAATCAATCAAGAAATTTGTATAGCGCGCTACTCACCCGGAGGGTCTCAAGGCGCTTGGGGGACGGGGATCCGCTACTGCTCGAACAGCCAGGTCTTGAGTTGCTTCCTGAAGGAGAGGTGGTCTTGGGTGCGATGGAGGTGGATGGGGAGGGAGTTCCAAGTCTTGGCTGCCAGGTAGGAGAAGGATCTTCCTCCCATGGTGGCTCTTCGAATGAGTGGAACCGCGGCGAGGGCGTGGCTGGTCAATCGTAGTGGGCGGGTGGGAGTGTAGAAGGTCAGGCAGTTGTTGAGGTACCTGGGGCCCAGGTCGTGGAGGGCCTTGTGTGCGTGGGTGAGAAGACAGAACATGATTCTCTTGCTGACGGGGAGCCAGTGCAGGTCTCTCAGGTGTCCAGAGATGTGGCTGTGTCAGGGGATGTCCAGGATGAGTCGTGCGGAGGCGTTCTGGATGCGTTGGAGTCTTTTCTGCAGTTTGGCTGTGGTTCCGGTGTAGAGGGTGTTTCCGTAGTCCAGACGGCTGGTGACGAGGGCTTGGGTGACTTTCTTCCTGGTTTCGGTGGGGATCCAGCGGAAGATATTTCGGAGCATGCGTAGGTTGTTGAAACACGATGATGAGATGGCGTTGACTTGTCTGGTCATCGAGGGAGTCCAAGATGAAGTCCAGGTTACGTGCATGGTCCGTTGGTTTGGGTGCGCTGCCTAGGGCCCGGGGCCACCAGGAGTCGTCCCAGGCAGAGGGTGATGATCCAAGGATGAGGACTTCCGTCTTGTCTGAGTTCAGTTTCAGGCGGCTGTTCTTCATCCACTCGGCTACTTCTTTCATCCCTTCGTGAAGGTTGGTTCTGGCGGTGGCTGGGTCGTTGGTGAGTGAGAGGATCAGCTGGGTGTCGTCGGCGTAGGAGATGATGTTGAGGTTGTGTTGGCGTGCGATGGCTGCGAGGGGGCTCATGTAGACGTTGAAGTGGGTGGGGCTGAGTGATGATCCTTGTGGTACGCCGCAGATGACTTTGGTGGCCTCGGATCTGAACGGGGGAGGCAGACTCTCTGGGTTCTTCCGGCGAGGAACGAGATAATCCACTCCAGTGCCTTCTCCTGGATACCGACATTGCTGAGGCGTTGTACTAGGGTGCGGTGGCAGACAGTGTTGAACGCTGTGGAGAGGTCCAGGAGGATGAGGGCAGCTGTTCCCCCATTGTCGAGCAGGGTTCGGATGTCGTCGGTGGCAGCGATGAGGCCGGTGAGCGAATTGCGAGCTATAAATAACCCGGCATCAGCATAATAAAGATATAAATGTACTCATGTAAACCACCTTGAGGCTGGTTTAAAAACAAATTCCAGCTCCTCTTATGTATCAGTGTACCATAAAAAGAAAGCATAGAATACATATTGAGCAAAGTTTTGAAATGCACCGCTCCAACAGTCACATTTACACCATATATCGGTGATCGAGTCTGTTTTCAAAACGAATATTCCAAATGAGTTGACGCTGAGTCCGCAGTTGCAAAAAGTGTTCAGATTCTTTAATGTTCCAATTGAAAAAAGAAAACCAGCCAACGCATTTCGTTCCGTCAGGCGGAACTTCTTCAGGGCTGTAGATCATAGATAAAACATACAAGAAATCCACGTGTAAATACCTTCAAAGGCATAAATTTGCAACATACATAAAAGACAAACAGTGTTAGCTTAACCATGTCAAGCTAAAGTTAAAAACATGCCACCATTAAAAATGCAGCAAATACATCCTACCACAAAAAGGAAATTGTCCTGTCTTTTTCATTCAGTTTTTCTGCTGCATGAAAAATTTAAAAAGTGGAAGAGAAACAGTTCTTAAGTTTCACCTTCCGGAATGGCCTCCGGTTTAAATCATCATCAACAATCCAATTTGTATAATATAAATCAATATTATCTGTCAGGAAAAAACATTTTGTTGGTTTTGTAGTATTTTTCGCACCCATTCAGTTTGCATATAATGATGCTAAAATTTGCAATTGGCAGAAACAGCGTCCTCATTGTTTGATCTTTATATCAGAATATATGACTGCAACACATTTCTACGTCAAACACTTAAATAATCCATCAGATTAGGTTTACTGTTCCTCAAAGCTGTTTGTTTGTGGACTCAAGAAGACACACACAGCACTATTACAATGAAGAGTATCAAAATAGAAAAATCACATTAGCATGAATTATACTGTGTATATTACTACGTCACCCCAAAATGTAGATTTCTAATGCCTCACAGTGGGGACACATCAGGGGCATCCGCTGTTCAACGAATGGAACCATTATCTAAATATTTCTCCATCATGGACAATTCCCCTACCCCTGTGATCAAACATACCGGTCCAAGAAAACGCGTACAGCGACATTGCAATATCCCAACAGAAAACTCCAAATCCAATTAAATTGAATTAAATTAAATAGCCAGTCTATATAGTATTGACCCTTTGTGTATAACCTATTTATGCAGATATGAAAAAATCTCTCCTACCGTAATGGTAGTTGGTAAGTATAGGTGTTTCATGAGCCGAGATCCCGAGGAAAGATTGATGTCTATCTCCTTTTTCTGGATTTTAGTAACCAAAGTCAATCACAAGATGCAAGTTACGGATATGGTAGTCACCTGAAGGAAGTATATATAAGAAACATAGACATGTATGTCCAGACAAAACAAACTTTCAAAAATTCTTCAATTTTAAATACATTAAATAACCAAAACCCATGTCATGACCCTATCTGCAGAGTCAATAAATACCTTATAACTTCAAAGAGAAGTGCTCCTTGAGAAGGCTCTCCTGCTTTCTCATCCACAGTCACGGTACGCTGTGTTGTTTATTGCAGGCTGTTATCCTAAAATAATATTCAATGAGTAACTAATTCAGTTACAAAAATGCATATGAGCTGCATAACTCATACTTTGTTTTAGAAAACATCTAAGTTTCATGTGAGGTATGGGAAATTACTATCACATACCTTAAAAACGCATGGTGTGCATGTTGTTTAATGTTGCTTGCTTAGGCTTGTGGATCTCTAGTCAGCTCCATAGACACAGTCTCATTAAGGTAGTTACCTAAAAGATCAATGCAATTATAACCATTCTTGCACTTGGTGGTTCCTTGCACTACTACAGGCAAAATGCTCTCAAAAATAAAAACCACAGTTCAATGATAAACCCCTATATAATCATACCGTAACGAAATTGGACAAGGACTCACTTGCCCTTAGTTATAAAAGCTTATCACGTACTCTCGGGTGTAATCGAGAATAACCATATGTGGGCCCATATTATAGACGGATGTGCGCTAATTGCGTGCCAATCGGTATTGCAAACGAGGCACAGGACATTTAAGGAACTGAAAAGATGCCCCCACAGTGAAAGCCGGGACCACCATTGCACTTCCAATGCGCAATGGAAGAAAAACACACTCGACCCTCAAAGTCCATGCCACAATTAAACAAGACCCGGGCCTGCCAAGCGACATCTGCAATGTGCAAGGAAAGGCCGTATATATCAAAAATTATTATAATCGCCATCATAAGTAGGAATGCATTATAACATTATCACCATGGTTGTTAAAGGTGTGCGTGCTATGAACAAAAACAAGGGGTCGGGTAAGGGTCCTACCTGTCAGGGTCCCATTCAGTGCCCTCAGTCGGCGTCTCGGTGTTTCACGCGCCAAAGCCTCTCCGAACGTTATTACGGTGCCCTGTCCGCGGGATAGGTTTAAAAAGGTCTCTCCTACTCCACGTGTCTGTAGTGCGTAGATCCACCAGCCCATACCACTACTTCTGAGTCGAAAACGGCCGCCATATTAAGCTAGTCAGAGGGACAGCTTCAAAGGTAGTAATTATATGAGTGGACCGACACGAGAGTCGTGGTCACAACAAATATAGTGCGACAAGATATCTGATCTGGATTGGTTATTTATATAAACGGAATATATATTAGGAAATAATTCGAAAGGGTCAGTTTAAAAACAATAAATAATTAGATATGGAGATAAAACAATATCAAAGGGTGAGATTATCGCTAGCATTCCACACGAGCCCGGACCGGCACCTTGACAACAGGGAAAGTACAATTCTAATCAGAGATTACAAAACATTATAGAAGGCACTTTGAAAAGAAATGAAGAAGCACAATGTATATGTTAGGTCTAATTAGTGCTACATCGGTTCTGCATGATCCATATCGAAAAATATTAGACACCTTGATTAAAAGACGGATAAAGTGATAAGACAAGTGGAGCAATAGGAGGGTTTGAAAAGGGGGGTTATATAAGAGAGATGCGGAAAGGCACAGGGACAGATAAAGCAAGTGACAAAAAACCATACTCCATAGTTTGTTAGTTTTCATCTCTGCAATGCTGGTCAGTATGTTTCAGTCATAATAGAAATAAGCAATATCTAATTTAAATAATAATGCATTTCGTCCTCTGTATTGTGTCCCATCTCCACACCCCGTAAGCGACA
This sequence comes from Lissotriton vulgaris, assembly GCF_964263255.1. Classification (NCBI taxonomy): domain Eukaryota; kingdom Metazoa; phylum Chordata; class Amphibia; order Caudata; family Salamandridae; genus Lissotriton; species Lissotriton vulgaris. The sequence continues at coordinate 44,869 of NW_028249102.1, read as the reverse complement.
TATCCAAGACGCTTCCCTTTTCCTGAGGGTCAGTTCGCGATTTCCCCCTCTTGGATGCGGTGGTATATAGTCAATACCCTGGAACCATAGTACCTTACTATCTTTATGATGTTCTTGCATATGATAGGTCAAGGGGTACTTTAGATCATAGTTTTTTATGGCACGGGTATGTTCCTGTATCCTTAGTTTCAAAGGTCGTATAGTGCTTCCAACATATATCATTTCGCAACTACAACCAATCACATAAATCACGTGGCTAGTGTTGCAGTTGATATAGTGCCTTATCTCATATTTTCTGTCAGTGTTATATCTGAATTTTTTGGTTTTATTCTTACCAAACGGGCAGACATTGCACCCTCCACAAGTATAAAAACCCTTAGGTTTTATCTGCAACCAGGTGCATAGAAAGCATAGAATACTAAGGCAGCACCACAAGAGAATGTGGCTAGTACAAAGCGCTGTGACAGATGGCCAAAACATTCTAACACCAGAAAAAAAACTTAACCACTCCAATGCATTCCTCGTGCAGAGCAATAGTCCAGAAGGATTTCCCGATGGGGCATGCCTTCTCGACCACCAACCAGCAGAAACATGGTTGGGTAAATGAAAAGAGGAGATTGACACTCCCGGAAAATCTAGTATATGCGGCAACATTCAACCACAAGATGGTGGCAAGTACTTGACGCTGCGCCGGATGGCTCACGCACATCTGTGCAGCAGAACATCCCACAGCAGCCAGAGGAACTTCAAGGAAAAGGAATGTCGTTGAAGAATTGCTTCCGTGTGACAGCAAGATGACAGTACATGTGTGTGCTGCATGACTCGTGCTGCTGTCTTTATTCAAACACACCACAGCAGTTAAACTGCCAATGTTGTGGAATGTGTTTAGAAATAATTAAAAAGGCCATATACACTCAACTGAAACAGTTCCACGGCATCTCCCGACATAAGGGGTGACTACTAAAAGTTAAAAAAACAATAATAGTTGTTGCCACAAAGTTTTGACTCACCGCAAATCTTCCGCTCCAGCTGGTGGTTAAAAGAGACATTTGACCAACGTTTTTGTGTGTGACAAATTGTTTTCCTGACACGGAATGCGGATGGCGAAATAAAACACATGAAAGCAAGGTCCCAAGCGCCAGTGGCAGCGATGATTTCACCCAGAGTTGAAAGAAAGATAGAACTTGTTGTGTACTTAAGTTTGTAGCCAAGGCAATAGCCAAACGAGTACAAAAAGTGAGCTGTGAAGGTAAGTAGGGTCCCCTATGACCAACAAAATATGATGATGTGAGCAACACGAGCTCCGTGTCACACTAGTTATCTACTTGCATTAGAACTTATCCAATAGGACAACGAAGCGTGTGCAGACTGGGCAGATCACTAACAAGTGTGCAGGATCACACATGCTGTCCCAGTATCAGGAATTAGCAATCCTTTAGCCCAAAGAAGTACAAGCAGGCTGGGAATGTCTGGTGAAAAGGACACTAGTCAAGATATATTCCCTGTTACCTGGTTTCTAGCTGCTCAGTCAGTGTGAGTGTTCTGTTTGGAATGTTGGTGTGATGGAAATGAGTGGAATGCTTCGGTGCCTGGTGTGAGTGTTAACAGTTGAAGATGAGCTGAGCAGCAGGAACGCTGCTCGTGGTGGGGCTTCTCCCACTGATGTTATGGAATTAATAAATAACTTACAAAGACACTACTCGGCTACGTCTGCTACTTTACCTCTGCTCATAAAACCTCATCACTACTTTTTGGCGATGATCTGGAGACTAACTCATGCTCTACAAGTGGTCTAAAGGGAGTTAAAGTTAATGTGTCATAGAAGACTTCATGTTGGAAGAAACATCCTGAAACTACAAGCACAGACATCACACAGAACAGTTCTAAGAGGTAGTGGTTCACAAATGACCACACAGACAGTGCAATGACATTTCCAGGAGGAAGTGTTGAAAGTGAAAAAATCCCACAAGAAACAAGAGAAACTGGAGCAGCACACACTGCAGCCCTACCAGTGTCCTTCTCACCGGACAGCCCCAGTCTGGATGTTCTCTGCCTACTATTCATCTTCTGGACATCAGACATTCATGGCAAGCTGCACCGCTCTGGAGTGCGCTTCTTACAACATGAATTGGTAGCTTCTACAAGCTCTACAGCAGGGTTTATGTTTGCTTGGAAAATATGTCTGCAGGCACATCACAAAACAAGACTCCAAGCATTCTGTGATGTCTGCCATGTCAGGATTTGTTACATGAAAAGCTTGTTTTTATTCTTCATTTTTATGTATGACACAGATATATGAAATGGTGTGATACTAGCTTGTAAATCTGAATTGATACCGGCAGCTACAGCAGGACATCTCAGGTGAGGCAATTTTTGGCTTTTATTTTTTTTTATTTCACATAATACCATCATGGCGACAACACTCCCCCCCCCCCCCAAGCACTTAGCATGCATGCAAATAAATACACACCACCCAAATTTTGTTATGGGAAAAACTGCTGCAGGTTTATTACATACAACGTTATGTAATATGGTGGGTTATCTTATGGGCGATCCAAGGGCAGGCAGCCATCTCGCCACCTGCCCGCCTGATGAGCCAAGCAGAACTGGGGAGAACCCCGTCTGTTCTGGTGATCCTCCTCCTAGATCATGTGACACTTCTTACTCACGCCCCTTTCAGGGCGGAGCGTAGCAAGGCAAGACCCCGGTTGTTCTGGCCCACAACCGCCCGAAGGACAAACAGGGTGCCAAAACGGCTTCCAGGAACCTGCCATGAGGTTCCTGGGCTCTGGCACCCCTATGTGCCGTGCAGAGGTACCCTTCTGTAGCTTACTTATTCCATGGAGTCTGCTGGAGACTCTCCTACGACGTATGTGTTGTTGCTTTGCAGCTCTGCCAGCTGCTGTGGGACGCTTTGCAGCACAGAGGCGTCGTGAGCCACACGCGGACTGCCATCACTGCATGCAGACATCTTGGGTTTGGTGGTAGCCCTCTACAAGCTTTGTGGCGTCCTGAGCCTTTTGCCCGCTCTTCACGCTGCTGTTCTGCCATTGTTTTTATTCAGTCACGTTTATTGGCAATCTTCAATGGGACTTCATCGTGTTTTCCAGCTGCCTCACCCTTGCATCATTGAATGTTTTGTCATGGAGACTCTTCACAAGCAGTCGCTGTCGTGGTGTGCACATTCCACCAGCAAGCGTTGCAGACACAGCGTGTGAGTTTGCCTCATTTCAGCTATCTGGTGGAAATGAAGACAGGAGGTGGGTAAGGCAGTTCTATGCCAGAGGAGCGTCTTGTGAGACCGTTTTACAAGTACTATCAATATGCAGATTTCTGCAGACAAGAGTTCCACTTCTATTCTTCTCCTCTTCACCTTGGACAGTTGCCCTATTCCAGCTTTGGTTGTTACTATATAAGTGGTGGACAGTGTTATTTTCCCCTCTGCAACGGGTGAGAACTTCTTTACCAATGTCATTTTTGCTGTCATAGTCACTGGTTTATGTTTCTAGTTGGGCCATCCGTTATGGCTCAGACCCAGATGTATTTCTATTGTGAGGCTTTAGGGCCAAGTTAATCCTGGGTAGAAAAAACTCTCGGTTTGAGGTGCATGATGAAATAGTTTATGTCTAGAATGTTGTTATTTAACAAAAACTCATAGTCATTTGTGGTGATTAGTTACATTTGTATGCCAGCATTTTTCTCACCTCTCTCTTGTTATGCTGACATTGGATCTTACATCTTATTCTTCATGTTTACATTGCACAATTCATGTCCTACTTGGGGTTGTTTTTGTGTTTTATCTGCCCATTTCCTTTCGTTGGGTGGGTGTATTCACCCTTACAGGAGGGTAATTTTATTGTTCTTTTTTGGTGGTTTTGGCCTGTTTTTCATGTCAGTATCCCTTTCTTGAGGGACGGGAATGGGTTTTAGTCCCATGTCCACACTGTAAGCCACAGCACCCTTACAGGAGAGGTGGCTTAACGGGTGGCTTTCCCTTTTACACAAGTAATGGGTGTTGGTCCCTTCTACACAGTTTGCATTATGGGTCTAGTGCCATTTTTGCATGTTTTGTCCTTTACGGGAGGAGTGGAAAGTTGGGATTCAGTCCCTTCTTCACAGTTTTAAACAGTCTACACAGTTTTTATTATGGGTCGCAATCCCATTTTGGTATGTTTAGTCCCTTACATGAGGGGTGGCAAGTTGGGTTTCAGTCCCTTTTTCACAGTATTTTGATTTCATTCCTTACATAAGGAGTGTATACATGGGTGTTAGAGTTTTGGGGGGGCGTTTCTCCCATGTTTCTCTTTACAGTGTTAGAGTTCTGGGCGGTGCCTTTCTCCTGTGTTTCTCTTCACAGTGCTCTGCTCTGCTTTGCAGTGCATGGTTGAATGCTTCTTTTGCATCTTTCATTAGTTTATGTTTCGCTTTCTTTTCAAATGGTCGTATTTCACTTCCTATGAGCTTATTGTTCTTGAATCAGCTTGAATATGCCTGGCCACATCAACTTGATGGCCAAAACAGCGAGATTTCACCTGAGCTATCTAAGAAACCTGAAACCTTTCCTTGACACTCCAGACTTAAAAATGGCAATCCAGGCACTAGTCATCTCCAGACTGGAATATGGATGCTCTACCCTCGCAGGTCTACCCAAGATCTCCCTTTCCCCATTAAAATCCTGCCTCAACGCTGCCACCAGACTCCTAAAAAGTTCAAAGAAATTCAACCACATCTCTCCACACCTTATATCTCTGAATTGGCTTCCCCTCGAGGCCAGAATCCAACTTAAGCTGGCTTGCATCACTCGTAAGGCTTTATACTCCAATTCCCCTGCATTTCTCGGCCAAAAACTTGCGATATCCGGAGGAGCCAGAAACTCCCGTTCCGCCAGAAACCTCTTGCTCCAACAGCACACTTGCAAAAAGAAAAAAAACGTACAATTAGGCCTTCTCTGTGGACGCACCAAGAATTTGGAATTCACTCCCACCTGCCATTATAAAAAAATTCTGTCTCTGGCGGGCTTCAAAAAGGAGGCCAAAACCTTCCTAATGGGCAAATTCCTCTCCTAACTCTTGCATTCCAGTCACCAGAGGGACTTTGTTCTACCTCCTATTACGGCCTCATCATGGTTTCTCCGGGTGATATCCACCCGGCACCTCTGGGCATCCCACCCTGGGATCTGAGAACGCTTCTTTAGTGTAAAATGTATCTACCTGTTTTCATCCCAAATGTATACACCGTGGGATCTGAGACCACTTGTTTCATGTAAAATGTATCTATCTATTTTATCACTAATGTATCCACCCCTCCTAAGTTCTTTTGTATACCACTTGTCAATCCTGTAAAACGCTTTGATACCCTTGCGGGTCTAGTTCACGCTCTATAAAACACAAAATAAATAAATTAATACATTTCAATTTGTTTGGAATATTACAAGGGGAGGATGGGTGATATTTTGTGTGTATCTTTGCACTCCAACTGTCACACTCGAGCATCCAGGCTCCCAAACATTCCATTCAAGACCATCATACCAACATTCTGTGTATCCCATTCACACTGGCTGGGCAGCTAGGGATAAAGTAAGAATATATGTATAATGCAGGTTACTACAAAGTCCCTAACACACTGAGGATAGGTTGGCTATGGTAGTGGAGATTTTAATGGTGATGTGCTAATCAGCTACGGGAAAAGCATGCCCGCTGTTGCACATTGTCGCAGGTTCTCAACATTTATTTATCTACTTGCAAAGCCTATTGAATTTTGACTAGTAGTTTAGCGACGGAAAAGCAACCAAAATAAAAAACAAATTAGTTTAAATGCACTGTCTAAATCTTAGGCCCTGATTTAGATCTTGGCGGGACCACCGTCATTCCACCGGGGTGGGGGTTTGAAGTACTCCGTCGAGCTGGCAGCAGTACACCTACTGCATTTAGATGTGGCATAAAACGACTATGTTCCACAGTGGCTGCGGTCTTGTCTGCTGGCTGACAGTACTCAGTCACCTTTGGTCTGTTAGGTTTCCGCTGATTTAGATGTTCCCATTGTGCTTGCAGTATCCTGCCGGCAGAGTCCTGATGAAGTGAGGCCATGGTGATGTGGGGACAGGTAAGTACTACTTATCATAATCTCATGAGACATATATGTTGTGAATGTGCCAAAATGTATATGTAGGTAATGTGTAATGCCCTTTTTTTTACATATAGCATTGCACACCTACAGCATACATACATACTATTGAATGTAAACCAACAGCACAGCACCTACAACCAACAACCACCAAATAAATATTTTTTTAAGTGTCAAAAGAGATGTGCACATTTTACCACCATATGTTGTAAGAGGTACACTCATGCATGACACATAAAACAATTACATGAAAGAGCATTGTACAAATACACAAGGCTAAAGTAAATGTTAACACATGATTCCTAGCGAGACAAGTAACACAGAAGCATACCTTAGATTCAGGTGACAATGGGGTTGCTTTTCGTCATGGTCGAGTAGCAGCAGTACAGGAATGACCTGGACAATGTTGTTAAAGATGGAAACGGAAGTGGGGAACCCAAAAAAGGTACGTTTTCATCTCTTTTTCTTTGATTACGCCATCTTGTGTTTGGAGGTTTCCCCGCCACAGCTCTCTTGAAAGAAAGGCACATCGCAATCAGCTCTACTGTATTTTTGGCGAGACTCCCTCCAAAACCTGCTTCTGCCTATGACGCCATGTACACCGGAGGATTATTCTGGCAGAGCAATGTTCCTTTGATGGTCTTCTCTCCATAGACCCACCAACATCTAAATACAGAGGGCAAACCGCCAAGTCGGCTGGCGGGAAAACCGCCAAGTCGGCTGGCAGGAAAACCGCCGGAAAAGTGATGGCGAACCGGATCTGCCAGCATATAAATCAGGCCCTAAGTACTGAAACCACTTAACTTCTATCCTCCTTAAAAGGTAAACATATTTTATGAAACAGCACATAGAAAGTTTAATGTTACAAGTTAACTTTTTTAATACCGTTTACCAAGGTTTTACTTCAAGACAAATATTATCGAAAAAACGCTATTATTAATTATAATTAAGGCTCCGTATTTTCAGTTTTTATGTGTTTTTACAGAGAAATACAGACAGAAAACAATGTGTTTTCTGTCTGCACGTATTTTTAAAAGTGGATAAATATAGAAAATTGTCCTACTTGCCCAAGGTGGAAAACCCATCCTCAAACAACTAAGTCGTTTAATTAATCTCTCCTTCGAAAATGGCAAAGTTCGCCAAGAAGGAAACATGCCATCATCAAAGCCTTGCTAAAAAAAAAAAAGCAATTGGACCCAGTAGATCCAGCCAACTACCGCCCAATATCATTACGGCCTATTTTAGGCAAGATGGCAGAAAAACAAGTGAACAGCACGATCTTCACCTTCCTTGAAAATAACAACAGCATAAAACAAACTCAGATGGGGTTCAGATCAAAACATAGTACGGAGTCAGCCCTGTTGATGGTCACTGAAAAGCTCAAATCCATCCTTGGCCAAGGGAGAACCGCTGCACTTTTTGATTTGAGCGCCCCATTTGACACGGTAGACCACACAATTCTAATTCAAAGACTGGAGAATGTCTGCATTATAGGAACAGCTAACCAATGGGTTGCGTCATTCCTGAGTGACAGAACCTGCCAATGTATGAAGTCGGGATTCAAGTCAAACTCCCTCTCAGCACCCTGGGGAGTCCCTCAGGGATCCTTCCTGAGCCCAACACTTTTTAACATTATCTCAGCCCCTTGGAAAATATAACACAGGAATTTGGCCTCTCCATCGTGTCATATGCCAATGACATGCAACTAGTGTTGTCAATCTCAGACTTCCCCAACTCAGACCACAGACAACTCATCCCTTGCCTGGAAAAAATGGGATTGTGGATGGCGGACTGCAGCCTCAAACTGAATGCGGAGAAAGCAGAACTGAAGTTTCTGGGCAACAACTTTAACCCTTGTGCAGAGATCTCTCGGCCCACCAATTGGGTACCATCTCATCCCCTAAAACAGGCATAAAGAACTTGGGTATGTGGCTACATCCAAACTTAACGATGGAGGTCCAGGCAAAAAAATTATCAGACCCCTGCTTTGGGATACTATGCCTGATCAGAAAAATAAGAAACCTACTACTAGAGAATTATAGGAAGACGGTAGTCCAGGCCCTAGTGGTATCAAGGCTGGACTAAGGCAACTCTCTCTTTCTTGTCTCTCCTTAATATGTCATGAATAGACTACAAGTCGTACAGAATGCAGCTGCCTGACTATTGCTGAACTTACCTAGACACCACTCAGTTAGATCAGCACTAAGAGAGTTGCATTGGCTTCCCTGAATCGGGTTCCGGGATGTTAGACCGGCTGCCGGGAGGAAAAAGAGAAAGACAGTAGCTGCCCCGCATTTGGAGAATCGAGTCCAAATAAAAGACTCCCACGGAAAGTCCCTTGATTGGCTGGGACGCCGGAGTTGCTTTGTAAGGGCTACCAACCACGTGAATTTTTGTAGGAAAGCCCTGAGTCATCAGTAGAATACGGACCGTTGCATTAGCCCAAGTCCTGATGAGGCCCATAGTAAGAGGGCTGAAACGCGTCAACACTTTTGTTTGAGAGAAGACCCCAGCCTAAAAATATTGGAAACTATACATGAAATAGATGGTTTCACAAGGAGTGAAAAGGACATTGAACAGATCAAAAAATTAAAAAACGATCAGGTATACTCCCTTGTAAATAGGTCTGGAGGAGCTTACTACTTAAGGAATGCTGAAGCCGTACTAAGAGCTAGCATCCTGTGAAAATAATTGGGCTATTTGAATACTCTGCAAGATTAGTGTATCAATGTGTGTATATATTGTATATATATATATATGTAAAAAGTGATGTATTTGTATATGTTTGTTTGTCTAAATGTGGCAAAAATAGACTCAACTGAATAAAAAGTCTGATTCTAGGTTATGTTATAATTAAATTAAAATCAAATACATAAACATATTGTTTGTGGTGTTCTCTATATAAAAGTGGGTGACCTGAGAAAATGAAATATAAGAATTTGATTCACCTAAATACGACAGATTGGGTATAGGATGAGATAATTTAGTGGTCCCATTCTTGAAGTAATACTGTGCTAGTTGAGTCCAAGGCATCATTTTGCTTTATAATAGTTTTCATTGACCCAGATGCCATTGGGTTACCGGGTTTTCCCTGTTTTTTGAAGAAGTTGGCTTCCGGTTTGAGCAAGAATCAAATTCAAGTCCTAAAGTCTGGCTTACCAAGCCATGTATAGAAGAGGCCCCGCCCTTATCCGAAAGTTGGTCTCTCATTATTCTCCCCGTCGACATCTAAGATCAAGTTCAAAATTCATGATGAGTGCGCCCTCATTCAAAAGACTGTGAAACAATGGAGGTACTGGATCCTACAACTGGCCAGCCCGGATCTCAAGAAGTGATACAACAGAACAAGTTGGCTGGTCAGGATAATTAACAAGAAAAGATCTGGACCCACGTAGCCAGTGTGTACTGCGTGGCCGATAGAATTATATTCCCAAATAATTTATTTTCATTTGTACTTAAATTTCGTTGATTTCAAAGACAATGGCATAAACGGAAAACTGTCAGCACAGTCAGTTCAAAAACATGCAATTGTGTGTACGATATATACAAAATGTACAAATATACAAATATACAAACAGTTAAGGTGAAAAATCAGAAAATCAACATATCATCACACCAAGAAAAGGATTTGGTACAAATAATACCATTTCAAATCAATTGCAAAGTAAGAAGACATTTACACAAAGTGCATTATTTATGCATTTAAGGAAGACCAGTCCTTAGAACTAGAATCCAGTGGACAGGCGGAGCTAAGATGGAGTGAAGATGCATGCCTGTCTCACAACACCTGTGATCGAATGTTTTTAGGATTTTACAGCTAGGGCCCGCAGAGGTGGTGTAATTTACACCCTAGCTGCACCCTTCGTTCTTGCCACAGGCTGGGCGTCAAACACACCCACACACCCAAACACACCCAGCCTGTGGCAAGAACGAAGGGTGCAGCTAGGGTGTAAATTACACCACCTCTGCGGGCCCTAGCTGTAAAATCCTAAAAACATTTGATCACAGGTGTTGTGAGACAGGCAGGCATGCCTTGGGTATGTGCCCCTACATATATCTGCACCATGAGGCAGGCACCATATAGTGCAGGGATATGCAACATGTGTATTTTTGGTACTGCGTCATGTGCTGCAGCCCGCAGCACATGCTACAATAAAAAAGATACACATTGCTACCGCCTTGAAGGCGGTCGCATCATGATTCCAATAGCAAGACCACCGACAGATAGTCTGGTGGCCAGTTTCCAAAGGGTTGGCGGTCGGACTTAAGTCGGGCCGCCATCCTAATGAGGCCCATAATTATAGTTTTAAACCCTGTGATTAAGTGAATTGCAGGATATATGACCACAAGACGGTTTAATACATGAGACCCTGTGTTTGATATGGCATGAATTATGTTGTTGTGGCAGATTCAGAATATTTTTTCACAAGGATAACAAATACAACTAGGTAAGGTACGTAGTAGTTAGGTGAGACATATGTTCCTAAAAATTATTTTAAAAAGAATATATTTGTATGTGTGTATATATATATATATATATATATATATATATATATATATATATATATATATATATATATATATATATATTCAATGAAAAAACCATTGGTTTTAGGCCATATATAGTTAGGAATTAGCATTTACAAAACCTTATTTTACTCGCATAAAACCATTGAAATTCCATATATAGTTAGAAGCGCTAACTATATATCGCGCACCCGCAATCCACTGCTGATGATGTCACATATTACATCATTCATGACATGGTCAGTGACATCACTGATGACATCACTGATGACATCTCAAATGACATCACTGATGACATCACTGATCACAACATCCAGTGATTGTATGTGTCTGTAAAGTTTAAATATGTTTCACATATTGAAGAATGAGTGGATGTATAAGTGTCTGGATGAAGAATTTAGTAGGTGCATGACTGACTGTATGAGTGAGTGATTAAATGTGTCTCACTGAGTGCATGGGTTAGTGACTAAACTGTCTTAATTTGTGCATCAGTATGTTTGTTGTTGTGTAAGCTGCTGCATGTGTTGATCAGTAGCTATAAGAGTGGCCATATGGGTTATTGATTGGTTGCCCAAGTATTTGAATGGGAGGCTGAGTGTGTGTGTGGGTGGCTGGGAGGTGCGTGACTCTGTGCATAGATGTGTAAGCAGTTGATTCACTAGGAGTATGAGTTCAAGAGTGCATGTGGAAACAGCTATATGGGCGGTTGACTATGCATGGGTGTGTTGGTGAGTGAATGGATTTCTCATTGCTACATGTGCAAGTAAGTACGTATGTAAAACACAATACATGTGAGAGTTGAGATATATAAATAACTGAACATAAGAGCCAGTGAATGTGTGAGTGGCTGTATCGATCATTGTGAGCTTGTATCAGGGATTATATAAGAGAATAAATATGTGTTATTATATGTTTGAATAAGTAAGATGTGTATAACTTTATAGTTGAGGAAATGGAGGTGTGATTGATTCTTTGCATGACTGACTAGGTGTGTGAGTAACTCCATGGATGAGTGACAGTCTGTGAGTGTCTGTTTATACTGAGTGTATGTAAGGTTATATTAGAGTCTGAAGAGGTTCATTGTATTATCACATGAGTGATGTGATCAGTGATGACAAATGAGATGTCATCAGTGATGTCATTTGAGTTGTCATCAGTGATGTCATCAGTGATGTCATTTGAGATGTCATCAATGATGTCATTTGAGTTGTCATCAGTGATGTCATTTGAGATGTCATCAGTGATGTCATCAGTGATGTCACTGACCATGTCATGAATGATGTAATATGTGACATCATCAGCAGTGGATTGCGGGTGCGCGATATATAGTTAGCGCTTCTAACTATATATGGAATTTCAATGGTTTTATGCGAGTAAAATAAGGTTTTGTAAATGCTAATTCCTAACTATATATGGCCTAAAACCAATGGTTTTTTCATTGAATTTTCAAGGTTTTGTAAATGCAAATTCCTAACTATATATCCACTATAACCTATGGTTTTTTCTGTGAATTTCATTGGTTTTTTAATAGCAAATATGAAAAGCTTTAAAATGTCAAGTACGTGATAGATAAAAACATTTTCGTATTTATGCACGCTGATGTGCTTTGAACGCTACACCCCCCCCCCTCCCCTCTTTTGTCTTAGTAGTACTCTCTCTTTGCAGATACTGAAGGGTAGTTAACGCAGGCCTTTACCCCCGTTGTAATCCGTCGTGCCTCCTTGTCTCTCCATTTCATTGATTGTTGTCCAAGCATTTACTGTTTTAGAATTGGTTCTCTTTGGATCATTCTCTATTTACAAACAAGCACAAAGTCGCAATACTCTGTTTAGTCTTTGCAGATAGTGAAAAATCGTCTAAAAAAATAAAAGTAATCGAGCAAAATCAGTAGGCCACTAATTGGATCTCTTTTTGACCTCGCTAAAATAGAAATATTAGGAACAACCCTTCATGAGAAATACGAAAATAGTGAGATGAACTGAGCTCCACACCATGAGGGCTGCAAGACAGCTCGGCTTCATCACCCATCCCGCACAAAATAACGACAAACCCTATGCAAATATTAAAAATATAGACAACACACCAGCAAAGAAACAGGGTAAAACATTTTATTAAAAAACTATTTACATAACGTTGGTTTATAAGATGATGTCAGTAGTGGACCGATGTGTGAATAGATCGAAAACAGCACAAGGCTCCAAGATCCGGATGGCAAGCTCCTGGATGTTGAGTGCCATAGTTTAGAGTTCTGAATTTCAGCCTTTTTCAATGCCTGTGCTTTGTTGAATCAAAATGGCGGCTTGACACAAAGCGGACTCAAGCGTTGCTACTGATGCTATGCAGACCAAAACTGGTTTTCAGTTTGTACATTTTTCTAGATTTTTCAATCCAAGTTTGGTTGACTTTGTAGAACGATGGCTTCAGATTTTCAACATACGGTGTGGTGGCGCTGACTGGGAGGGGGCGCTTCGCTCCTGCCCCCTCCCCAAGTAAGATTTTCATACGTGAAAGTACGTTAATGGTTTTGGTCCCTGAGATGCTTCGATGTCACTACCATTCTCAAATAGCATAAGTTCTGGATGTTGGGTGCCATAGTTAAGAGTTCTGAGCAGTGCTTGTAACACTGTCTGAAGCTTATTTCCACCTACTGCAGCTTCACTATTCTCAAAGTAAGTGAGTGTCGTTTGTGGACCTGACTGCATTAGAAAACAATGTGATATGTTACCTTCCTAAACAGCTTGACGGAGGCCCCTGAGGGGCGGTGTGATGGCCATGGACTCGGAGAAGACGCTTGGCTCCGACACCCTCCCCAAGTCTTATAGCACTGGTGTAGCCTGAGATCGCCCCCGACATAGGCGGCCGGCTCCCGGGGTCCGGCGGAACTTTTTGCCTTTTGATGACTCTTCAATTCTGGACCTTGTCCCACAATCCGTTTGACCTGAAGACAAGCTGTAGTGGGGCGCCCCTTTATCGTTTTAGTTGCCATTCCGCCCGCTTTTGCTACACTGTGCCTCTTCCGCCATTCAGCTGTTTACCGCCCGCTCTTGCGACTACAGCGTCTCGCTCACCATGTAGTTGAGATGCGCCCGCTCTTGCGGTGCAGCGATAGGCGGCTGCCACAGGACTCTCAAAATGGCGGCCGGCTCTTCGGTTTTGGGCCTGGTCCACTAAAATGGCCCTGGGACACCTTGGAACTCGGACGCTTGTCTGCTAGGGCTTGGGTCCCATTCTCGAAAAGCGTCCCCTCAGCCGTGAAGATTCTACAAAAGTCTTGGGGGCCTCCGACTCCCGCAGGCTTCTGGTGGGGAGCGGCTGCCATGATTGCTCGTGGAATGGCCACGACGGAGCTACGAGATGGTAGTGGTCTCATGCTGACGCCAGCTTTAGTCTGAAACATCCAGAAACACTATAGACTACCAATTCGATCAGTTCCGGTAGCGCCCCAACATGACCCGGAAGAGAAGAACTTGCCCTCCCCTCTTTGACTGATGGTTCTTGTTGCCTGTCCCCTCTGTTGTCATTTAACAGAACTTTTTGGACTGCTGAAAGGGGTTGTGTTCTGAACGCTGGTTGGTGGAGACATTTAGACTATATTCTTGACCTACGTTGTCGCGTAATGCGTTTTATGACACGCCGCGTTAGCGCACCCGGAAGTGATCCGAGGCGCGGCGCGCAGCGCGTAACGTAAGCATAACAGGTCATGTGACTTGTTAATAAAACTTTTCATTGGTTCATTTTACTTTTGTTAATTTAATGATGAAAAGCTTGGTCATATGACCTAAAAATTACGCTTTTTATTATTTTCGAACAATATTTTTTTTTCAAACATATGTTATAATATTCCAGGCTAATGTACTTTCCCGGAAAATTTACAACTGTCTTGCAAGTAAATTATATTCCTTTTTCGAGAAAAAGGGCGTTTCTTCCTTCCATGACGGAGCCGTTGAGTAAAAGAGATTCGGCCTGCTGTCTTAGTCGCCGATACGCCTGATTATCAGATTCTTATCGATCACTTTATGTTGCAGACATGAAAAACACAACTGCCCTTGACCATTTATCTTTACTGCGTTCCTACATATTATACCTTTTATCCGTCATGTAATTGGACTGCTTTATTTCACTTGCCTTTTACTGATTCGAAAACAGTCACTAAAAGTAAAAACTTTACAAATGTAAATACTACTACTGTGTTTTGTTTTAAAAACCTTTATTGTGAAAATGTCAGTATACAAATACGGGCCTATAACCACGTGGGCCGGCCACGGAGCAAACTGAAATCGTATATGATGAGGAGACATTTACACTGTAGAAGAACGTAACGAGCGGGCCATTAGGTGACAAGAACAAAGGTGTCTAACAGTTGCGGAATCGGTGGACGTACATTTTGTAATTAAAATACGACAGGGCCACTTACAATAACATTTTCTAGATATACATTTGCGGGCAAGGAGTTACGAGTCCCATTTATACCGGCGCCATTTTGGGCGAGGCCGGGCAGGTCCAAGATATAGTCAAAATGTCTCCACCAACCATCGGCCAGACCAGAACCCCTTTCGGCCCTTTATGCTACAAGATGGTGTCTTCCATTCAGAAAATATTGGTGGCAGCATTTTGAAAGGAAACAGAAACAGCCGTTCTCCTAGTGAGTTTCACATTGTTACATTTAGGAAGAATGTTGAAGAGTAGTATGTGGAAAATCTGAAGCCATTTTTCTACAAACTCTCAATCAGACTTGGATGGAAAAAAAAAACCTGAAGAATGTACAAACTGAAAACCAATTTTTGTCTGTATAGCACCAACAGTAACGCTTGAGTCAGCTTTGTGTCAAGCCGCCATTTTCATTCAATCAATAGCGTCCCCCTGCACACATTCAGGGACCTGGTCGTGTCTTCAGATGAAACGCATTGTAGGAAAAGAAGCAGAAAGGAAAAGGAAAAAAGTTCCGCCGGACCTAGTGAAGCTGCAGCAGGTGCAAATAAGCTTCAGACAGTCTTACAAGCACTGCTCAGAACTCTCAACTGAGGCACTCAACATCCAGGACTTGCCATTCGGATCTTGGCGCCTTGTGCTGGTTCCGACCTATTCACACATCAGTCCACTACTGACATCACCTCATAAGCCAACGGGGCACCCCACGCCGACTTTCGGCGCAGCATTGTAGGATGGCCACACCAGTGCGGCCACTTGCTGGACACCACCTCGGTGCCATCCGGATCTCGGCGCGTTCGAGTCACTGTGCCGGAAGAGTGACCGGAACTCAGCTGAACACGCCGTCTTTCGGCGCAGCATTGTAGGATGGCCACACCAGTGCAGCAACTTGCTCGACACCAACAAGTGCCATCCGGATCTCGGCGCGTTGTGCTGCCTTCGGCCTATTCGCACATCGGTCCGCTACTGACGCCGCCTCACGTGCCAACGGATTTTCTACGCTTTTTGTAGCCCTATGCCGCATAACAGGTCATGTGACTTGTTTATAAAACTTTTCATTGGTTCATTTTACTTTTGGTTTCCTAAAGATGGAAGGCTTGGTCATATGACCTAAAAATAACACTTTTCATTGGTTTACAACATTTTTTTTTCCCAAACGATGAAAGCCCCACCTTGTTTCTGGATCATTCAGACTGAAGCTGGCGTCAGCATGAGAGCACCACCATCTCGTGGCTCCGTCGTGGTCATTCCGCGAGCAATCATGGCAGCCGCTCCCCACCGGAAGCCTGCGGGAGTCGGGGGCCCCCAAGACTTTTATACAATCTTCACGGCTGAGGGGACGCTTTTCGAGAATGGAGCCCAAGCCCTAGCAGGCAAGCGTCCGAGTTCCAAAGTGTCCCAGGGCCATTTCAGTGGACCAGGCCTAAAACCGAGGAGCTGTCCGCCATTTTAAGAGCCATGTGGCAGCCGCCTATCGCTGCACTGCAAGAGTGGGAGCAACTCAACAACATGGTGAGCGAGACGCTGTGGCCGCAAGAGCGAGCGCAACTCAGCTAGATGGCCGCCACCTGGGGAGGCCCGTTCACGCCGGCTCCCCCACGCCCCCCCCCGGGCCGCCGCACGCCAATTTTCGGAGCAGCATTGTAGGATACCAAAACCAGTGCGGCAGTTTACTGGACATCACCTGGGTGCCTGTCGTACATGTTGTGTCAGCCATGTGACACTGGACACAGACCGCTACTGACGAGGCCTCCCCCCGCACCACCCGGGACGCCCCACGCTGTTTTTCTGTGCTGCATTGTAGGATCCCTAAACCAGTGCGGCACCCAGGCGACATCACCTGGGTGCCGTCCAGAACTCTGCACGTTGTGCTGCCTTGGGACTATTCGCACAAAAGACAGCTTCTAACCATTGTTGCTTTTTGTGTTGAGAAATGTTTAAATGTTTTTAGTTTTTGTTCCGTTCGTTAAAGTTAGTAGTTAATAAAGTTTTATAACCTTACTTTGTTGGAGTGTTATCTATTTTTTTAAAAACGGGTGAATGGGGCCTTGAATCGGGTTATTGTCATGTGTGGGCTTTGGAAGTGTGCTGCTGCAGGATCGGACATTTCAAACTCAAATGCACGTTCTTTTTCTTACCTTTCCGAAGCATGGAGCGCAATAGCAGGCAGAGAAAGGGTGATGCACGTGTTGAACACTACCTGACCTGGCAAGTTGCTGGCAGTGCCCCCCCGCCCGCTCCTGAAAGAGGGCACACACACACCGCCGCCCCGAATACTTCACAAATCTTTAAAAGACCATGCGCTTGTTCATGAGGCTTAAATGGTTTATCACCTCTTCTAGAACCCCTGCATCGACCCTCTGACGTTTCATGGAAAAATTACCATGTAACACAATACCAAGCCCTGTCAGCTGAAACCCCCAAGGAATCGTGGGGCATATTATCAAGGGGGTTTATCTCCGCTTTTTTGGCTTTAAAAGCCATGAAAGCGGAGATAAAATTATTTCCCTATTACCAAGCTGTCGCTAACACCAGTTAGTGACAGCTAAAAGGAGATAGCGACCATCTTGGGCCCCGCTTTGCATGTCAGTGATACTTATCACTAATGACATGCAAAGTGGCGTGCCAAGATGTTAGCGACTGGAAAC
Organism: Lissotriton vulgaris; assembly: GCF_964263255.1. NCBI lineage: Eukaryota > Metazoa > Chordata > Amphibia > Caudata > Salamandridae > Lissotriton > Lissotriton vulgaris. The sequence continues at coordinate 27,143 of NW_028249102.1, read as the reverse complement.
AGTCCCTAACATCGCTACCTTCTATTACCAACTTTTGGAGATATTCGCGCTAAGCGCGAATATCTCCAAAATCTAACACCTGCCCTGAGCAGTTCTTAGCCATGTTATCCAATGGGAGGTGGATAACATGGCTAAGAGCATTAGGTCGATAATACATGAATATCGCTGACTTTTCTGCGATAATAGCAAGGTTTATCTGCGATAAAAATCGCCGATGTGCGGCGATAATTTTTGTCTCTAAACAAGTTAGAGACAAAAATTATCGCTAGTTGTTCGTAATATGCCCCCGGGTTTTTGCTTGCTGAAATCGGGAGGCGGGAGACTAGCACTGAAATCAGTAGTCACACGCCTGAATCAGGAGGATTGGCATGTCTGAATTCTCTACAGCTGGGGCCATAAACTACATCCGCAGGGTTAGGTGATAGCCTGGGACCAGCCTGGCATCTAAAATGGCTGCCGTGCACGACAAAATTGTGGCATTCGAAAAAAGGCAAGATGGCGCAGCCGCTGGAAGAGATGTATCAACATATATCAGCCTCCTCAGCCACCCTCAGGAAACATAGGGGATTAGGATACGTCTCCCGCACCCCCTTATACCTAGTACTTTAATTAACGAAGCACAAAATGGCGAATTCCCGTTTCGCTACCAGTTTGCGGCCCAGTTCGCGGCCCGTGAAGCGCTTCTACCGTGAAAAATCATTTTTTTTTATTTTCCCCACGGGACCCTTTAATAACCCCAACAACATTCCTAGGGGGTCAAGAGGGGGATACCTTGCCCCCTTTCATTAAATTCCCCCTTAGTTTTTCACCTTTTCTTCTCTCTCGATCCTACCGAGAGACAAGATGGCGGCCGCTCCGGACTGTCACGCAGCAAAAAAAAAAAAAAAGCTCACGCACAGCCGCTGGAAGAGATGTATCAACATATATCAGCCTCCTCAGCCACCCTCAGGAAACATAGGGGATTAGGATACGTCTCCCGCACCCACTTATAACTAGTAATTTAATTAACGAAGCACAAAATGGCGAATTCCCGTTTCGCTACCAGTTCGCGGCCGCGCTTCTACCGTGAAAAATCATTTTTTTTTTATTTTCCCCACGGGACCCTTTAATAACCCCAACAACATTCCTAGGGGGTCAAGAGGGGGATACCTTGCCCCCTTTCATTAAATTCCCCTTTCGTTTTTCACCTCTTCTTCTCTCTCGATCCTACCGAGAGACAAGATGGCGGCCGCTCCGGACTGTTTAGAATGTTGACAGACACCGGAGAGCCAATCAGCTTTCTGCGCGCAAAGTTCCGTTTCGCGAAAAGTAAGCGAACCGGTGCGCAGCCTGGAGCGCTGTTACAGATATATATCTTGATTTAAACGTTAATTTCTCAAAAACTACTGGAGCACATATATTGAGACCTAGCAAAGGCACATCGGGCTAACAGTCCCTACAATTTTGCCAAGTTTCGTGCAAATCCATTCAGCCGTTCGAGCTAAAAGTGAGTCCAACCGCCCTATGGAAAACTCAATGCAAAAAACGTGTTTTGGGACCCCCCTTTTTTCTCAGCCCCCCCTTGACGAAACCCCACCAAATTTTCAGGGGCTGCTCAGAAACAAAATGTGCCATTTTCCTGTAAATTTCAGCCGATTCCGTCCACAAACGCCAAAGTTATTAGACATAGAATTTTCAGAAATCCCATAGGGAATTAATCCTAACTATATATACCTACTGGCGATAGCCAGTAGGTAATATATATATATATATATATATATATATATATATATATATATATATATATATATATATATATATATATATATATATATATATATATATATATATATATATATATTCACTGAAAAAACCATAGGTTTCACACCAGTTATAGTTAGCTGGAAATTTTACTGATATAAAACCATTGAAATTCCCACGTTATAGTTAGTTAGACTCACTATAACTTGCGCGTGCAATGCACTGCTGATGACATCACATATTACATCACTCATGACATGGTCAGTGACATCACTCATGACATCACTGATGACACCATCCTTGTAACACCGTGACAGACCTCCTTTCACTGTAAAGTAACCTTTGAAACACATATTCAAAAATAGAAACTAACATTAACAAAAAAGTGGATATACCCATACCAGTTACAACAACCAATTCAGTAATTTCACCATCTATATACAAATTCACACATTCACCAACAGTTTTATGTATTCACTCATACATATACTCACTCATCATATGTAGTGATACCCCTATTCATTCTGTTACACACTGACAGTCATCAAAAACTTACTCATACATATACTCACACATGCAAATAAACTAATAAACATCCATTTATTTGCATATACAACTATACACACATTAGCACATTACTTCTAAGGAAACTTACACATACTTACTCTCTTAAACAATCACTTATAGAAACACATACTTATTTAAACAGGAACTCTTTCAATCTCTCACTCTCACATATACTTACTTATATACATCAATTCTCATATATACAAGATTTAAACATATGTAGTTACTCATAAAGACACTAGTGAGAGAGGCATTCACTCTCTAACACACACATATACACACTCATCCACCCATACAATCCTACACAAATGCTGTCTTCAAAACACATACAAACAGTGAGTCAGTCATTGATGCATCTATGTGCTAAGTAACAGCCCCACCAAACCATACAGACACTCATACTGATACTAAAAAAACATGTCATGAGTGATGTAATATGTGATGTCATCAGCAGTGCATTGCACGCGCAAGTTATAGTGAGTCCAACTAACTATAACGTGGGAATTTCAATGGTTTTATGTCAGTAAAATTTCCAGCTAACTATAACTGGTGTGAAACCTATGGTTTTTTCAGTGAATTTAATAGGTTTTTTAAATGCTAATTCCTAACTATAACCGGTCTGAAACCTATGGTTTTTTCAGTGAATTTCATAGGTTTTTTAAATGCTAATTCCTAACTATAACTGGTGTGAAACCTATGGTTTTTTCAGTGAATTTCATAGGTTTTTTTAATGCTAATTCCTAACTATAAGTCTCACTTTATAAATAAGACTGTTAGCACTCTAGTTGTTCTTTAGAACACTCTGGTACATTCTGTCATTGGGCTACAGTTGGGCTACATCTAGTTGAAATTTGGGCTACATTTACATTTTTTGTTCTCTGGTGGCCATCTTTGGGCTACATTGGGCTACATTGGACTACATTTGGGTTACATTTTGGCATTTTGGCATATATATATAGCCCAATGTAGCACAATATATATTTTATCAAAGTTAATTTTCGTAAAAACCACTTAAGAATAGGGCTACCAGTCCCTACAATTTTTCCCATTTTTATTTTTTTTAATTTTTTGCTTTGGAGCGCTCCCGGTGCGCTTCCCGGGGAGCGCCCCGAAAAGCGTACTTTTATAAAGCGCCCCCGGGCGCGCTCCGAGGAGCGTCCAGTAAGCGCCAATATCGCGAACGAAAACATGATCATGACGTATCGCGTAGCCGCGTCCGCGTGATACGCACGGCGTAAGCGCACCCGGAAGTACTCGAGCGAATACGATCGCGCAACGTAAACATCCGACGCGCTTACGCTACGCGACCCGAAGCGCCCCCGGGCGCGCCCGGGGGCGCGTAGCGTAAGCGCGTCGGGTCATGTGACCTGAAAATAACACTTTTCATTGGTTCATAACAGTTTTAGTTTCATAATGATGAAGCCCCTGGTCTTGTGACCTGAAAATAACACTTCTCATTGGTTCAGGACACTTTTTTTTCTAAATGATGAAAGACCCCACCTTTTTTCCTTATTCTGACTTTGTCCTTTGACTGAGGAAGACCTGTTTGTACATCTCTGTACCTTTTTGATATTAATAATGGCTTCAGTAGCAGCAGCAGCTGGTGCATCTGCCCCACCACCACCACCACAACCACCAAGAGGACCACCTCAAGATTATATTGGTGGTCAAGAACAGGAGGAGGAGGAAGAGGAAGAGGAGGAGGGGAGGAGAAGATGGCTGCCTGAAGAAAATACCCCATACAAACCCAAGCCACACATTGTATGGGAGTTTTTTTCAATCCCAGAGGGCAAGAAAAAAGTGAATGTGCCCAAGGTAACTTGCCTAATCTGCAATGAGGAACTTTCACGGGGCAACCCAAACAAAAAATATTCATTTGGTAACTATACCATGATTCGTCATATGACCAGAAAGCACCCAAACAACTACTCTCGTGCTGAGTTCAGGGAACTGGCCAGTAACCTCCCCCAGTCGTCAAGGACCACCTCCCAAACAAACCAACCCACTTCATCGGGACCAGAAACATCCGAGATGATGCCTTGCATTCAGCCAAGATTTGCTGATTTTAAAATCACTTGTTCTGCATGTGGCAAGCTTATCGCCTATGGTGAAAAAAGCGTTAAGCTCATCGTCCTTGCAGGTGATAATCACAAGTGCCCCAAAAAGAAGTAATTTTTGGGTTTTTTTATTTTTTTGCTCCAGTTGAGCCAGTTTCAATTCCCTTTTTTTGTTTCTCCCCCTAAAAAAATACAAAAAAAATATAAAACTGTTTTGAAAAGCCAAAAAAAGTTCAAAAAGTTCAAAAAACACAAAAAAAATATAAAACAACAAAAAGAAGAAAAAAAAAGTTCTTTTTAGAACTACCTCCAATTTCTAAATAAAAACTTCATTTTTTAAAAACTCTGTCATCTTTTTCCCTCATTTTACGCTCCCCGGTGCGCTACCTGGTGCGCGTACCGGGCGCTTCCCCCGCGCAAAACGAAAAAAAAATAATATTTTAAATGCCCCGCGGGGCCCTTTTATAGCCCCCTCATCAAACCTAGGGGGTCAAGGGGGGGTCTACCCTGCCCCCTTATGGTCATTTCCCTCTTTGTTTTGCCCACCTCTCGTGTCTCGATCCTACCGAGACAAAAGATGGCGGCCGCTCTGGACTGTTTAGAATGTTTACAGACAACTGAGAGCCAATCAGCTTTCTGCGCTCAAGTCGCGTGGCGCGCCTGGAGCGCACTCCGGTGCGCGCACCGGAGAGCGCCTATAGATATATATATTTTTTTGAACCTAAATTACTCAAAATCCACTGCAGCACATATCTTGAGACATAGCAAAGGCACATCGGGCTACCAGACCCTACAATTTTGCCAAGTTTGGTGGAAATCCATTCAGCCGTTCGGGCTAAAAGTGAAATCGACCGCCCTATAGAAATTAACATGGGGAAAACGCGTTTTGGGACCCCCCTTTTATCTCGGCCCCCGCTTGACGTATCCCCCCCAAACTTTCAAGGAAGAACCGGAGCTCGACGAGGCCATTTTCAGGAAATTTTCAGGCAGATTCGTCAACCGGTGCCAAAGTTATTCCAAATAGAATTTTGAGATTTAACATTGAAAAAAATCCTAACTATAACTACCTACTGGCGACCGCCAGTAGGTAATATATATATATATATATATATATATATATATATATATATATATATATATATATATATATATATATATATATATATACATATCTATATATTATCAGTCAGAAAAACTTAAATGCTGTTGGGAGGTGGGAAAAGCAAACACCAGGAGATGATGGACGGAGAGCTGAAACATTTCAGACACTCACCCCCAGCCACAAATGTAGGTTAAATCCATCATTGTTCTTTAGCTTACTTTGCCATCGTAGTTCAAAGCCAGCCATATGTAAATCAGTATTGACCTTGTTCCTCATCGGAACAGTCCAACACAAACTGCCAAGCCAGATCTTCCCTGTACTGGAAACAAATATACTGGGACCGATTTCGGGGTAACACCCCTCATCAGTCAGGCTAGCTTGAATCCAGTGGCACAGTTTGCAAGGGACCCATGTCTGGGCATACCCTACCAACTTAGGGTGAACAAAACAAGGACAAGGAGATGATGGATGGAGCACTGAAACATGCCAGACCCAGTCACAGATCTGGGTTGAATCCATGATCGTTCTTTAGCTCACTTCGTCACCCCATTTCAGACCCAGTCATATACAAATCAGTCTTGACCCTGTTCGTCATGGGAACAGACCTGCCCGAACTGCCAATCCAGGTCTTCCCTTGGGACTGGGTTACTGCTAACCCCATCATCAGCCAGGCTAGCTTGAACCCAGTGGAAAAGTAAGCAAGGGACCCACGTTTGGGCATACCCTGCCAAACAAAGCAAACACAAGGAGATGATGGATGGAGCGCTGAAACTTTACAGACTCTCACTCCCAGTCACTGATCTGGGTTGAATCCAGCATTGGTTCTCCTAAGAGCTTAGTCAATGGCTACCAAAGGTGTGGCTGTATAAACAATTTTCTGTTGTTTCCTAAAAAGCAGGTTGGTTTGGTTATGTACTTCACAAAGTTGCAAATAGGAACCAGAGACAGGCCCTGTACTCAGAAGGACTGGACTCCATATTTGCCCCACATTTATTTTCATAAACAAATTGCCAAGTATGCATTTTCTGCATGGTCACACCAGATTGTTATCCTTTTTCTAGACACCTATTTTGCTGCCTGGAGAACTCTACACGCCTTTCACCTGCTACCCAGCAGTGGAGTGCATAGACTCCCCCTTTAAATATGATCCTTGTGCAGTTTTGGAAGAAAATATATAGTAGCCATCACTGGATGGTCTTCCATCAAATATTTTCTCTAATCATCGGAGAGCAATTTTTGAGCTGCCCATTTCAAGAGGTTCATATCCATTTCTCTTTTCATTGAAGCTGTTTGGTTCAGTTATAACTTTTCATAATATGTTGTGTAATTCAGTTGTCGATGGGCCTCTTCAATATAGGCCTGCCTGTCCCAAATGACAACATTCCCGCCTTTGTCTGCGATTTTTATTACAATTTGTTTGTCCATTGAAAGATTATAGAGAGCTTCTTTTTCTCCTTTTGTTAAGTTATCCTTATATCCTTTTTTTCATCTTGTATAAAACATGTGTTACAGCTTCTTGAAACAGGTCTATCTTATTTCCCGGTGGTAATTGTGTGTAAAATCTTAAATTGTGCTGCTTTTCACTTAAACCCGCTCCCACTTGTGCACAGGCTTCTTGAAGAGTAATTTCTTCATCTTCCAAAGCGTTTAGATTTAACAACATTAGGTAATACATTGCATCTTTTGCTTTGAGTGTTGATTCTGGATATTCCACTATTATTTGATCTTTCTTCTGATTTTCCATGAAGAATTTTGTTAACTTTAGTTTTCTTATGTACAGATATAAATCGATTCTTGTTTGGCAATGTCCATGGTTTTTATAGGACAAAAATGTATACCTCCTTTCAAATGTGTAATTTCTGTTTCAGACATTTGACGTTTTGAAATGTTGAGTACTTGAAGTTCATCTATTTCTGTTCCTTCAGCTTTATCATCCTCTTGATGGTCATTTAATAGCGTTCCTTCCTCTGGGCCATGTTTCTTGTGGTTGCTCCAGTTTTCTACGTTGAACTGCTTGCCCCGTCTTCCTCTCCGCTGCGTTTTTTCCTCTTCCTTGCCATGGGCGACCTCTGCCCTTCCTCTTGGTTGACACTGCACTCCGCGGTTCTGCTCCCACTGTCTTTGTTGGAAACCAGGTGCATGTCCCCTAAAAAACATAGTTTTTCACCCTCCATTTGATTTTCTGATTCCTCTCCACTGGTTTGATCCGTCGATGTTAATGAGGAAATACTGCTGGAGTCACTGGCCACATTAAATCCAGGTGTTAGTTTCCTGAAGGGATCAAATTTTCGGGCAAATGCAAAAATTCGCCCTTCGGCGTAGTCAACTGTATTTCATATGAATTTTGAGTGTTTCCGTTGTCGGACAACCTCTTGCTTAAGGTTTAATGAACATTATATTTAGAAATTAGCATTTAAAAAACCTTTGAAATTCACTGAAAAAACCATAGGTTTCAGGAACGTTATAGTTAGAAATTACCATTTAAAACACCTTTGAAATTCACTGAAAAAAACATAGGCTTCAGGGACATTATAGTTAGGTGGACATTCCGCTGTTATGGTTAGTTGAGCTAACCATAACTCGTGCCCCCCTCAATGCACTGCTGATGACGTCACATATTACATCATTCATGACATGGTCATCGACATCACTGATGACATCTCAAATGACATCAATGATGACATCACTGATGACATCATCTACGTGACAATCTGATGCACCTCATCAGACCTTAATATAACTCTTGATATACCCACTCTAAAATACAGACTATATTTTTCGAAACCATGACCACACCAATACCAGTTAGTACATATCCACTGACTAATTCCTAGGTCTACACACACATCAATTAATTCACCAATTCAATCATTCATACATACAGTCCGTCATCAATACAGCATTATCATATCCAGTCACATATCTATCCAGACAGTCAGACACCGCCTCTCATTCATAGAGTTATTCACACACCTAGTCAGTAAGGAAAATAATTAATCACACTTATATTTACTCACCTGTACAGTTATTCACATACCACCTCACTTATTTAAACATATACTAACACATACTTTCACTCTAATACAATAACTAATACAAGCACACACTGATCCATACAGGCACTCTGACAATCACTCACTCTCACATATAGTCATTTATACAGTCCAACACTCACATATACTGCATTTCACATATGAAGTCACTCACACATGTACCACTGAGGCATCCATTCACTCACCAAGTCACCCATACACACACTCACCCAGCCATGCATCCCTTCACAGATACAGACTTGAACACATATACACAGTGAATTACGCGCTCACATATTTATGCATAGAGTCGCACACCCCACCCACACAGACACTCAGGAACCCACACAGATACACAGACAAGGAATCAATAGCCCATATAGATCCTCATTTAGCTGCTAACCAAACCATGCAACCGCTTACACACCATCTGACAACCTAAACTGTGTAAATGTCTGTATCGGTCGCTAACACATGCATTAAGTAAGACACAATTAATCAATCACTTATACAGTCAGTGACACACCTTCTTAATCATGCATCCTGACTCTTATACACCCATTTATTCTTCAATACACCGTGGCATATATATATATAAATATATGATTGAGAACAAATGAGAGGGGTCCTACTCTGCCAAAGGGACAGAACACCAACTAGACAAAAATCTTAAAAATTAATCCCTTTGGTAAATAATCATACCACACATATAGATGCTTACTTCCACTCAATCTCACTAAACGGCAGAGGTCACATACTAGCCATCCAATCAAAAGTATAAATGTTTATTTATTCAGTTATCAGAATTTCATAAAACCATGATTTAAAATAGATAACAAGAGAGCCATTTGCTATTATAAAAATACAATATCCTAATACAATATCTAACAGAATTTTTCCAAAACTTATTACAAATGCTATATGAAAAAGGAATTTGAGAGATAGCAAAGTGCAACAAGGACAGTTCATCACATTTTACATATTAGATATCCTGTGATACAAAACATTTTCAATTACAGACACATGTAAACAGATTTTCCTTATTTTTCTCTCAATAAAAAATTACTAAGAAGCGGCGCGTTTCGGTGGTAATAAAGGTCCAACCACCTTCTTCAGGCGCAATAATAACAGTATAAAAGTCCCAGTAAGTTGGATCTTTTTTTTATAATGCGTGGGGTGAAGCTAAGGGAACGGTCTTCATGGAACAAACGCCCACCAGGGCCTCGCTCCGCTGATTCTTTATCCACGGCAGTTTTATTGGTAGTCCCGGTATATGAACCCGCAACTCAGGTCAATACCATCCAAATATAATTCGATGGACAACCTTATTCTTCAAATCAGCTGCTTTCTGATCGTGCATATGCTTGGAACTGACAGTTGGAATATTATTTAAGATTTTCTTTACACAGGGTCCTCACACCGGAGGCCCTCTCTGTTTCGAAGACGTAAGGTTCGCCTTTCGTTATATATGATGCCTCAGTGCCCTAGATTTAACAATCTCCTTCTTCCTTCATGCGTCCGTCTTACACACCATCTGACAACCTAAACTGTGTAAATGTCTGTATCAGTCGCTAACACATGCATTAAGTAAGACACAATTAATCAATCACTTATACAGTCAGTCACACACCTACTTAATCATGCATCATGACTCTTATACACCCATTCATTCTTCAATACACCTTGACATATATATATATATATATATATGTTGCTGGTGCAAAGTGGATTTATTTCATAATTGCCAGCGCTGCTGCCATGATGCGTTTCGCTTCCAAGGAGGCTTGATCACATGACGAAATGGTGCCCCCCTGGGTCTGACGCGTTTCGAGGATTCCATCCTCTTCCTCTGAGACCAAGAACATGAACAGTCTGTTATTACGTGCATCTGCAATGTTCCAGCACGTTTATTTTAATTGCTAAATGGCCTCTGGTGTGCTGTGGCCTCTGGTGTGCCGTTTCCACAGTGGACTCTGGACATTGCAGTTTAATTATGCATTATACCCACTGGAGGGAGGTATTGGTCTTAGAGGAAGGGGATGGAATCTTTGAAATGCATCAGACCGAGGGGGCACCATTTCGGGGTGTGAATCAGCCTGTTTCTAAATAAAAGTGGTGACACTTACCTGCTCAAGAGTGCGGCCTCATCTCTGGGGATTCTGTTGTTATATATATATATATATATATATATATATATATATATATATATATATATTACCTACTGGCGGTTGCCAGTAGGTAGTTATAGTTAGGATTTTTTTCAATGTTAAATCTCAAAATTCTATTTGGAATAACTTTGGCGCCGGTTGACGAATCTGCCTGAAAATTTCCTCAAAATGGCCTCGCGGCGCTCCGGTCCTTCCCTGAAAGTTTGAGGGGGATGCGTCAAGCGGGGGCCGAGATAAAAGGGGGGTCCCAAAATGCGTTTTCCCCATGTTAATTTCCATAGGGCGGTCGATTTCACTTTTAGCCGGAACGGCTGAATGGATTTCCACCAAAGTTGGCAAAATTGTAGGGACTGGTAGCCCGATGTGCCTTTGCTATGTCTTAAGATATGTGCTCCAGTAGATTTTTAGTAATTTAGGTTCAAAAAAATATATATATCTAGAGCCGCGCCCCGGTACGCGCACCGGGGAGCGCTCAAAGCGCGCCACGCGACTTGCGTACGGAAAGCTGATTGGCTCTCGGGTGTCTGTAAACATTCAAAACAGTCAGCAGCGGCCGCCATCTTGTACCTCGGTTGGATTGAGGTGGAAAAAATCAAAGGGGGAAATAGGCAAAAGGGGGCAGGGTACACCCCCCCCGACCCCCTAGGTTTGTTGTGGGGGTCATAAAAGGGCCCCACGGGGCAAAAAAAAATATATATTTTTTTATTTGCGCGGGGGGAGCGCCCGGTACGCGCACCGGGGAGCGGACCATGGAGAAAAAAGAATGACACTTTTTAAAAAACAAAATAGAATTTTTTTATAAATTGGAGGTAGTTCTGAAAAAAACTTTTTTTTTGTTTTTGATGTTTTATATTTTTTTATACTTTTTAAAACGATTTTATATTTTTTTGGGATTTTTTACAGGGGAAAAACAAAAACAGGGATTCAAAAACTGCTCAACAGGAGCAAAAAAATGAGAAAATTTAGGGACGGGGAGAGCATCGGTGTTCCTGTCTCTTCATTGCAATGAGTTCAACGCTCTGCTCCCCATGACAAAGTAGTTCGTCACAGTCCACGCATAAAAATGTTATGCCTGCAAAGACCGGCTGAACGTTAGGGACCATTCTTGCACGTGTTCTTCCTGAAGGTGTTGCTCCACCAGTGGAGGTGCTGCCGCCATCTCTTCGTGCATTCTCTGCCAGCTCCCTGACACTCTCCCTGGAATAATTTTTGGGGTGTCTTCTTTTGGCATGCCTAATTAAATTGCCATTTCACAAGCTATATTTTTTTAGGGGATTGCCTCTGGATAAAATACTGCCACATATTTTACAAGTTACTTTACTTGCATAACTTTTTTTTGTCCTTCAGGGATGTCATAAAATTTCCAGATAAAGTGGTTCTTTGTTTTCTGGTGAGGAGGGTCCTCTTGCACAAATCCATCTGAATCACTGCTGGATGACTCCCTTGCAGCCATTGCTGTAGATCAGGAAATTAATGAGTAGATAATTCACAAAACACCTCGTGCTCTCTCCAAGTGCAAATCAATAGTGAGAGAAATGGGTGGGTTTCTCAAAATTTAGAAAAAAAAAATTATTGAACCAATGAAAAGTGTTATTTTCAGGTCACATGAGCAGGGGCTTCATCATTATGAAACCAAAACTGTTATGAACCAATGAAAAGTGTTATTTTCTGGTCACATGACCCGACGCGCTTACGCTGCGCGCCCCGGGGCGTGTCAAGTAAGCGCGTCGGACGTCTACGTTGCGCGATCGTATTCATTCGAGTGCTTCCGGGTGCGCTCACGCCGTGCGTTTCACGCGGACGCGGCTACGCGATCCGTCACGATCATGTTTTTGTTCGCGATTTTGGCGCTTACGGGACGCTCCCCGGAGTGCGCCCCGGGGCGCTTTATAAAAGTACGCTTTTCGGGTCGCTCCCCGGGGCGCGCACCGGGAGCGCTCCATAGCAAAAAATAAAAATAAAAAAAAAAGAAATTGGGAAAAGTAGTAGGGATTGGTAGCCCAATGTGCCTTTGCTATTCTCAAGTGGTTTTTACGAAAATTAACTTTGAAAAATATATATATTGTGCTACATTGGGCTATATATATGTTAGAGCCCAAATGTAGCCCAAATGTAGCCCAATGTAGCCCAATGTAGCCCAATGTAGCCCAAAGATTGCCACCAGAGACAAAAAAAGGAAATGTAGCCCAAATATCAGCTAGATGTAGCCCAACTCTAGCCCAATTACAAAATGTACCAGAGTGTTCTAAAGAACAACTAGAGCGCTAACAGTCTTACTTATAAAGTGAGACTTATAGTTAGGAATTAGCATTAAAAAAAACTATGAAATTCACTAAAAAAAACATAGGTTTCACACCAATTATAGTTAGGATTCAGCATTTTAAAAACATATGAAATTCACTGAAAAAGACTAAGGTTTCACACCAGTTATAGTTAGGAATTATTATTTAAAAAACCTATTAAATTCACTGAAAAAACCATAGGTTTCACACCAGTTATAGTTAGGAATTATCATTTAAAAAACCTATTAAATTCACTGAAAAAACCAAAGGTTTCACACCAGTTATAGTTAGGAATTAGCATTTCAAAAACCTATTAAATTCACTGAAAAAAACATAGGTTTCACACCAGTTATAGTTAGCTGGAAGTTTTACTCGCATAAAACCATTGAAATTCCCACGTTATAGTTAGATGGACTCACTATAACTTGCGCGTGCAATGCACTGCTGATGACGTCACATATTACATCACTCATGACATGGTCAGTGACATCACTCATGACATCACTGATGACATCATCCTTGTGACAGAGTGACAGAACTCCTTTCAGTGTAATGTAACCCATGAAACACATATTCAAAAATAGAAATTAACATTTTCAAAAAAATGGAGATACACATACCAGTTACAACAACCAATTCAATAATTCCGCCATCTATATACACATCCACTCATTCAACAACAGCTCTATATAGTCACTCATACATATACTCACTCATCATATGTAGTGATACACCTATACATCCTGTTACACACCAACAGTCATCCAAAATTTACTTTCACACATACTTACACATGCAAGTAAACTATTGAATATCCATTTATTTGCATATACAGCTAAACACACACTACCACCTTACTTCTAAGGAAACTTACAAATACTTACTCTCTTAAACAATCACTTATAGAAACACTTACTTATTTAAACAGGAACTCTTACAATCTCTTACTCTCACATATACTCACTTATATACGTCAATATTCACATATACTAGATTAAAACATATGTAGTTACTGATAAAGACACTAGTGAGACAGTCATTCACTCAGTAACACACACATATACACACACATACACCCATACAGTCCTGCACATATGCTGTCTTCAAAACACATACAAAGAGAGAGTCAGTCATTCATGCATATATGTGATAAGTAATACCCCCACCAAACCATACAAACACTTATACTGATACTAAAAAAAAACATCTAATAACCCATATATCTACACATGTAGCTACTCACCAACCCATGCAGCCACTTATAAACAAAGTGAAACACTAATACATATATTTAAATATTTAAACATTTCTCACTAATATATGTATTCACTAAAATACACTTAATAATCCAGTTAACCAATCAATTTTTTTTTAAAAAAAACATCCATTTAGACACTTATTTAAACATTTATTCTTCCATCAACTTTTACATATACATATATAAAACATATTAATTTTTCAGTAAGGCAAACATTCACTGGATGGTGTCATCAGTGATGTCATGAGTGATGTCACTGACCATGTCATGAGTGATGTAATATGTGACGTCATCAGCAGTGCATTGCACGCGCAAGTTATAGTGAGTCCATCTAACTATAACGTGGGAATTTCAATGGTTTTATGCGAGTAAAACTTCCAGCTAACTATAACTGGTGTGAAACCTATGGTTTTTTCAGTGAATTTAATAAAATGCTAATTCCTAACTATAACTGGTGTGAAACCTATGGTTTTTTCAGTGAATATATATATATATATATATATATATATATATATATAAAAATATATTTCCACAGGCTGTCTCTCTTCCACAAGATATATATTCTCTCAAACCTCCTGCACAGCACCGTGAAGGAATGACAAGCCGCACCAGCCGGGTAGGTTAACAGGTATTCTTTATTGGGCACAAAGAAGACGCGTTTCGAGCACACAGGCTCTTGGTCACATGACCACCACGGACATAGTTGCTCTTTATATAAGGTAACAAAACATAAAGTGATGAAAATGAAAGAAAGACTCATTGTTTACATCACATCGAGCTTTCTATTGTGCTTTTAGAGAGGTTAAACTTAATCATGTAAATACATGCAAAATAAATAAATAAAGCACAATTTCAATATATGTGTGATTTACAGCAAAACATTGTATATATTTTAATACATATAGTACAAAATTAAGGGTGTAGTACCCGATTGGATTTGTAACTAAGGGTTTATTAAGAGGGTAGGGGAGAAGGAGATGCCAATTGATCATCCAGATTCCAAAAACGACTGTGATTGAGGAAAATAAGGAATTAAGTGAAGTTACGACAGTGTTGACCCATTAATTGTAAATATACTAAATTACACTAGTGTTCCGTGTCTATTCAAATTCTTCATGCAAATCTGTGCTCATATCATGTTATCAGTACAAGTCGGTGAACGTAGTCGTGCTCATATCAATATCTTATATCCGTGAGGTGGTTTATTCATAGTGCTGCTGTCCATAGCCCGTATTATAGAGATAAGATAAAGACAAAGAAATTATGGTCATTATATCATTATCACATAAACATTATACAGTCTTTTCATCATATCATAATTCATTGGGTTCTGTTCTCCTACCATTAATCAAAAATGTTTTGCAACTACACACAATTATATACAAACAAAATTATAAGTGGGCGTTTAAAAACCATATGGTCAAAGATTCAGAGTCCCTAAAGGTAGACGGAAGAAGGTCTCAGATCAGAAAGCAATTTACAAATGAACGTACATTTCTTCATCAACGTTCATCCCCATGGGAAAAATACTGCCTGCCTGGAGGATGAATCTCGATTCTGCTCTGTGTAGTGCTGTCACTCTATCACCACCTCTTACATGTTTTGGTATAGAGTCAAGGACGAAAAATTTAGCCTTTGTCCAGTCTCCATCATGATGGTTATGGAAATGTTTGGCTGTGCTGTATGTGAAATCTTTATTAGTTATGGCACGCCAATGCTCCAGAATTCTCTTTTTGGCTGGAAAGGTGGTAGACCCTATGTACCATTTACCACAGGGGCATGTCACAACATAAATTACAAATTCGGTATTGCAAGTGATTTTCTTGTTTATCTTCCACTTTTTATTGACCCTGCTGAGTACCACCTCCTTCACATTTGTACTGTACCTACAGGCTTTGCACTTACCACATTTAGAGAATCCACTCTTTGGTTCTAGCCATGTCTTTTTCTTCTCCATGTGGCTTTGTACGATTAAATCCTTAATCGATTTATCTCTCCTGTAAGTTATTGATGGGTGTTTGTCTAGTTTGTCTTTCAATGTTTTATCCTGTAAAAGGATATCCCATCTTTTTCTTATTATTTTACTGAACTCTGGCGATTGGGTGTTATATGTAGTGATTAGCCTTATGGGTTCAGTCGAGGGGTCCCGTTTGCACTTTGGTGCTTGAAACAGGGTGTCTTTCCGGTCTATTAGGGAGACTCTAGCCTCACCTTTCTGGAGCATATTCTGATGGTAACCTCTTGTTACAAATCTCCCATGCATGGCTTTCTTATGTTTCTCAAATGATTTGGGAGAGCTGCAATTCCTTTTGGCGCGTAAAAATTCGCCAAATGGTATTGCCCACCTGAAACTCGGGGGGTGACAACTGGTGGAATGTAGCAATGAGTTTCCAGCTGTTTCTTTTCTGAAAATTTCAGTTTCAATTTTATTTTCAATGATATTCATTCTAATGTCAAGGAAGTCTAAGGTTTTTTGACTGTGCTTCATTGTAAATTTCAAATTGAGACAATTTGAATTCAAAACATTCACAAAAGTGGTTAGTTCATTCTCACCTCCCTCCCAGACAAAGAAAATATCATCGATGAACCTTACCCAAACGTTCACATTTTTACTCCATTTCTCAAGGGCATCGTCTCTGAGCACCTGTTCCTCCCACCAGCCTACCAATAGGTTGGCATAGCTGGGGGCAAAACAGGTGCCCATCGACGTGCCCTGTATCTGTTTGTACAGGGATCCATCAAACAAAAATACATTTTCCTCGAGACATAGTTCAATCATTTGTAACAGCATGGTAGAATGAGCTTTCAAATGTTTACTTCTAGTCCGTAAGAAGTATTCACACGCTTTTAGGCCGTCTCTGTGTCTTATTGACGTATAGAGACTCTCCACGTCTAAAGATACTAGCCAGAAATGATGCTCCCAGTTAATGTTTTCCACTTTTTGGAGAAAGTCCTTAAATGTATGTATAGGCATTTATATAGCGCACTACTTACCCGTAGGGTCCCAAGGCGCTTCGACCGCTGCGAAACCCTTCCTGGCTTCCGTGAGAGATGGTCCCTTAATGGGTATCTCCAGGGTGAGACCAGGCATCCCCGGCGGTCTGGTGGGGCCGTTAGTGAAGATGAGGCAAGCTAATGCCCAGAGTTGCCGAGTGTGATCGCTGATCAGAGTGGGCACTGAGGCGAGAGAATTATCGAGTCCGCTGACCCTGGTCCAGAAACCTGCCGCGCCGGGAATCGAACCCTGGTCCCGGGCCGTCCTCTGCTCTCGGGTCTGCCGCCTCTAACCAGTGAGCCACACTACTTCACTCCT
Source organism: Lissotriton vulgaris (assembly GCF_964263255.1). Taxonomy (NCBI): domain Eukaryota; kingdom Metazoa; phylum Chordata; class Amphibia; order Caudata; family Salamandridae; genus Lissotriton; species Lissotriton vulgaris. The sequence continues at coordinate 9,624 of NW_028249102.1, read as the reverse complement.
GTATGTGGAGTGAAGTATCCTGTATGTGAGAAGTTAAACCCTTCACATAGTCTTTCAAAAAATAATCCACATAGTGAGATACATTTTCCATTAGGCTATTGATAGAGGACACAATGGGCCTTCCTGGGGGTGTTGTGGGGTTCTTATGTACCTTGGGCAGTAAATAGAATGTGGGTGTAGTTGGATTTTTATTGATGAGGAACTTAGTCTCATCCCAGTTTAACAGATCATTATTATTCCATTCATGTATATGTTGGTGAACTCTACTCTGTAGTTTAGTTAGGTAGGTGTGGTCTACTTTAACATAACATGTGTTGTCTGACAGTTGTCTCATTGCCTCAGTGATGTATAATTTCCTGTCCCATAGGACGACATTCCCCCCCTTGTCGGATGGCTTAATAATTACAGAGTCGTCATTTCTTAAAGATCTTAATGCCTCCCTCATTTCTGGTGATAAATTTTGTTTCTCAGGGGATTTGTATTTGTGTAGGAGTCTGAGCATGCCATTAGCGACTAGGTCATGGAAGAGATCGATGTTGTCTCTGGGGAGCTGTTGTCTAAATCTGGACTTAGGTTTGAAGGGGGTCACAATAGTATGGGATTGAATGTCACTCTCTGCGGGTGTTGTGTCTAATGTCTGGATTGACGTTTGCGTTGAATCTATTGCTCCCTCTTCATATAAATCATCCAGAACAGCCTGAAGTTCAGAACCAGCTGTCAACGAAGTGCTCCCTAAATCTGGGGTCTGGCTAGTGGATTTCTTACCAGAGTGGATTTTGTACAACTTCAGTTTTCTAGTAAACATATACATGTCAATGCATGTCTGCGTGTAATTAAATCGGGAATCAGGACAAAATGTTAAACCCAATTGCAAAACTTTTTCTTCATGTATGGTTAATTGTCTATTAGAAAGGTTTATTACCGTAAGTTCTTTGCTTTGTACATCCATTATTTGTCTTTCGGCATCTGGTTCTTGTTTCCCACTCCAGGATTGTTTGTTTTTCCATCTCCGCTCTCGTCTCCGTTTGCTCTTCCCCTTCCTCCTCGGCCTTGATATCTTGTTCTCCCTCTGATGGACTGTTCGTTGTCCTCCAGTAAGAGGCGCATTTCGTTGGAAAAAGCCATTATTTCCGATTGTGCAACTCCATCCAGAGAGCTTGCTTCAGAACTCACACTTGTTTCTGATTGGCGTCGATCTTTATCTGCCATTCCTAATGCCTTATCTTTCAGGAGTGAGGAACGGGGTTTGTCGAATTTTTTAGCAAAGGTTAAGATCCTTCCAGACATGTAGTCGCGTTCGTCACGCTCAAATTTGCATTGTTTTCTGGCCATAATGTCTTTTTCGAATTTCTTTAGTTTGTCATCCACCAGAGCTAGAATTTTGGTCACCTCCGTTTGGTTAGTATCCTTTGCCAGATCGTCAAGAAGCAATTGTATTTCTTTGAGTAGTTCATCGTGTTCTTCCCACGCATTCTTGATCAGGATCTGCATCATTACTTTGGAACATGCATTGGTATTCTCACGCCATGCTTTAAGAACCTCAGGTTTGGGTTTATTCAGTGTAGGTACTATAAAGATCCTCAGTCCCCTGGGCACACGATCCATCTCAATGTAATTTGCCAGAGATGTCACCTCCCACCACTGGCTGAGTTCTTTTTTTCTTAGTCTTTCAAGCTGAATGCCCTTTTGTTTCAGGGAAGGTTCATTTGCTTGGTGTGTACTGCCAGTTGCTGTTCTATCTGCTCCATTGGGCGTTCTCTTTTTGAAAACATTCTCCGCTGAGGCTTCCCGTCCCTTTAGGAATTCCATTGCCCAGAGTGCACTGCGGCCGCCTGGCCGTCTCCTATATATATATACATATATATATGTATCAATATATATATACATAGAAATGCTTTTTTGAGGGTTCTTCTTGGGCGAATGCATTTCGGCTTGTCTTGCCTTCTTCAGGGCCTCTCTCAAAAAGTGTTTCCTCTGCCGTTGTGACGAGTGCAGTCCTGTCTCATTTGAATACACCCTGCTCCGCCCCCTGAGGATGATGCTGCTCACCTGCGCAGTTCTCCAGTGGCGGACTACACAGACCAGTATGAAGCTGTGTGGTGCATTTCGATCGAGTGATGCCGGGGGGAAGACACTCAGGGAACAGGGAAACAGGACAGGCACAGCGCTGGACGAAACCATGGAGGTGCCAATAGTCCCGCAATCAGCGCTTTCCTCGGGTCCTCTTCATAACCGCCTCCACCCTTCTGCCAAGTATCCATCACGGGGCTGACATTACAATGCATGTCGTCCAGAATTGGAGGTATAAATACTTTCCAACCGTAGTCTCCTCCTGGCGTAGTGGTGGATCCGGACACCAATGCTACCACACTGACAAAGTTCCAAGCTCCGTAGAGCAAGACAGGAAAGTCCAGACCTCTTATGCGGCCGGGATGCACTTAAATGCGCTCTGGCTGGCGCATAAATATAAAAAGGTATCTTCTGTCAAAAGAAAAGAGCAGGCACCCGAAGAGGAACTCAAAGATATGCTTTATTGAGGGTTCTTGTTGGGCGAATGCATTTCGGAGTGTCTTGCCTTCTTCAGCGCCTCTCTCAAAAAGTGTTTCCTCTGCCGTTGTAACGAGTGCAGTCCTGTCTCATTTGAATACACCCTGCTTCGCCCCGTGATGATGATACGGCTCACCTGTGTAGTTCTCCAGTGGCGAACTACACGGACCAGAATGCCGCTGTGTGGTGTATATATATATATATATATATATATATATATATACATGTATATATATATATATATATATATATATATATATATATATATATATATATATATATATATATATATATATATATATATATAGATCCAATCCTGATTCATCCGTTCCAAAGCAAACAGGCACTGACTCCGTGGGTTTCTTAATCAAAGGTAATTTATTACAAGAAAACGACCAGACGCGTTTCGGCGGACACGTCCGCCTTGTTCACTACATCTGATGTCACCAGAATTGTGCGCTTTATATATAGTGATACATTGAATGTGAGGAGAACGACAGTATGACATGTGACATTTGCATAGACATAGAAGGTTCAAAGGTTCTCAAAGAAAACATTTTACATTAGTCATGTCAACTTTTTTAAAACCCATATTTTTCTAAATCATTATTTACAAGGTGTGTAACTGGTACCTTCAATGTATGGCCTTTTGTTAGAGAATTCACCTTCATTCTCTGTGTTTTTGTCTTGTGTATGTGTTTGCATGTGTGTTTCTGAGTACGTGCTCAGATGGACATGAAAGAGGTGTTCTGGCAGGTATAAGTGCTTCCTGCGCATGAGCACTCTGTAAGGAGGTGGCATGTTCGTGTCTTTCATTGCTGCTGCGTGCTGCATTGACTCAGTGAGTACGGCTTGTTAAAGCGCGGCTAGCGTCCCTTTTCTGCCTGAATTGCTGCGCTTTATTTGCGGGTTTATTTCTGTGTGTTTAAACTCTAAGTGTCTGCTTGTATTATCTGGTGTTGAGTTCATGATGTACGCCGTAGCCTTTACGGCACTTGGGGGATGCGAGTATTTTTTATGGTGTTCGGGTTCACATTTGTGTGGGGGTTTTATTGTTACTAAGGTTAGGGTGTGCGGGATTCCGCAATATATATATAATGTTGGTGATCAGGGCAGATGTGCCGGATCGCGTAACAACGTATATTGATTAAAGCGAGAGACGGAATTGCCAGCGCTACCCCTGTGTCGGTGTCCGATTCTTGAGGTGGATTTGGAAGTGGTGTACATATATTGAATCAATGGAGCAACGTCGCTCAGACCTGCGCTCAGCCATCTCAATTTCCTTGTCCAGCTCCATAGAAGTCCTCGTGAAATAGCCCTCTAGTGTTCCTTTACTACCACCCCCAGCAGACACCGATTTATGACAATTGGAGGTCATGATGGAAGAGTCCTACCTTCCCAGCTGCCTGAGAGATTAGTGGAGATGTAAGAGGGATGTCCCGTCCTCCTCCGTCCCCGGACGGCCACAGACGGCCCCGCCCTTGTCCCGGGCTTCTCCCGGGACGCTCCCGCGCCGCGGTGGTGATGGACTGGTAATATCGCGCCTGGGGCTGGGGGCGTGCCGTTGGTCCGGGCCAGGTGTGGGGAAACAGAGGGAGTCTTGGGACTTGCAGTCCCCCGGCAACAGCAGCAATGGTCCAGGCAGCGCCGCTCTCACTCAGGGCGCTGCCACTGCAAGGATTCTCCCCTCGTGGCTCCTGTAGGATAAGTGCAAAACGCCAGGCAAAGGTCCTCTTAGTACGGGAAAACACACCGCTAAACTACGCCACCACCAGCTCCAGCGCTGCGGCACCCGCGATAACAGGTGCGGCGAGCTATTAACAAGGCGCCTGGGGCTGGGGGCGTGCCGTCGGTCCGGGCCAGGTGTGGGGAAACAGAGGGAGTCTTGGGACTTGCAGTCCCCCAGCAACAGCAGCAATGGTCCAGGCAGCGCCGCTCTCACTCAGGGCGCTGCCACTGCAAGGATTCTCCCCTCGTGGCTCCTGTAGGATAAGTGCAAAACGCCAGGCAAAGGTCCTCTTAGTACGGGAAAACACACCGCTAAACTACGCCACCACCAGCTCCAGCGCTGCGGCACCCGCGATAGCGGGTGCGGCGAGCTATTAACAAGGCGCCTGGGGCTGGGGGCGTGCCGTTGGTCCGGGCCAGGTGTGGGGAAACAGAGGGAGTCTTGGGACTTGTAATCCCCCGGCAACAGCAGCAATGGTCCAGGCAGCGCCGCTCTCACTCAGGGCGCTGCCACTGCAAGGATTCTCCCCTCGTGGCTCCTGTAGGATAAGTGCAAAATGCCAGGCAAAGGTCCTCTTAGTACGGGAAAACACACCGCTAAACTACGCCACCACCAGCTCCAGCGCTATATATATATATATATATATATATATATATATATATATATATATATATATATAGCATATATATATATATATATATATATATATATATATATATATAGCAAAATCCTCGTTGTTCGTTTCTTACCAGAAAAAACGAGTGTGGACCCAATTTGTGCTTCAAAGTTGTTTATTGCCACCAAGTTAGTCCGCCATGATGCATTGATCCGTTGATCCTTGTTGATTACTGCAAGAACGGATACAGGACACAGTTACATGCTTCATGAATTCTTTATTGCTTCGACGCCATAATGTGTTTTGGCTCTGCCGAGCCATGATCAAATGACAGTATATATATATCATCAATGGTCGTCTCTTTCTCCGAAAGAAGCAAGACCAGCACTCCGTGGGTTTGTTCATCTGGCTTTAATCAATGAATCAATCATCCATGCGTTATGACCTTTACACACAGTCTTCTTCACGATGACAAGCCAAACACATTTTCACATTTAAATACATACCTCTCCCATGTGAGAGCATAGATATCAACAGAGGACAAGATTGCCTTTCTTCCACAGTTTCAATATCCTGGTAACAATGGCGGCCATCTTGGAACATTTTGTATGTTAGTATGTACAATGTTTGGTACTACTCTTTGTACCTTTACAGTTGGAAAGTTCCTAATTTAAATCTTAAGAAGAGCTATATTTCTATATCATGTACCCAATTCTCATATACATATACCTTTGTATGATAAAATAATTCCACTTTTTGTTATTCCTTAATTGTGCAAACGATGCACCAACTGTACCTCCTATTTCCTATAGCTGCCAGGAAGATTATACATTTAATTCCTACTGTGGACAAGTGTGCAATAATTCTTTTAAAGTGCTAGTGATTTTTTTTGTTGTGTACAGTGCTAGACTGCCTGTACTACTTACAACTCGAGTTAAACACAAATTCCTTATTGTATTTTTACAGGATTTTGTATATTTCATAATTTCTGAAATAAATAGTTTAAAAGCTGACAAGTTACTGTACTGCAGTGTAAAACAAATTTTAAGTGGTAGTGCTCCCTCTCTTACCTCCATTCTCCAATACTCTTGAATGAATTTCATAATTTCCTTTTTCTTTATGTTTCTATGTTTCGATCTCTTCTGATGTCAGTGCAGATCAGGAGTTAAAATTAGATTTTAATAAAGGCATGTAAACATCTCCTCGTCCACATTAAAACCATTTGGTGCCATACTGTCTAATCTAGGATGTAGTATGTTTCCAGTTTTCTCAATTCTCTCTCTCTATCCCCTCCTCTTCTTTTCTTGGGTATCTGGGCTATGCAGCTGTATTTCATTAAGGTCGGGTCACTTTGGTGTTCTTTCTTAAAGTGCCTCGCTACTGGGTAGCTTCGATCTTTATTTACAATGGCCCTTCTATGCTCTAATATTCTCCTATGGATTGGGAGTGTGGTGCTTCCTACATAGATTTTCAAACAAGGGCACTTCAAAATATACACTACGAAACTTGTCTTACACGTTAAAATATATATATATATCTGAGGAACGCTCTTGTGTGTTCGCAAATGTTATCATATATATATATATATTTATGATCTCACTTAGGAACACAGAAGAGCGTTCCTCAAATATAAGCGAGCTACACTTGAAAAAACATGTTTTTGACAGCAGGATAGATGAAAGATTTATTGCACTCGTGAAGTTGGGCAAATACGGCAAATTTCAAATTGAATGTGAAAATACGTCTCTGGCAATGTAATTAACATTCTCCAAACCACTTTTCCCTATGCCCTGTACCACATGGATGGGGCATCATGGATTTGTTTGGCAGCTCCTTCTCTCTGTTCCCTTGAAGTCCAAAGCCTGGATTCCTGGGATTGAAAATAGAGAAGGAGAGTGGTGCAGTCAAAACATGATATGTGGGTGCCTCTCCTAGAGGAGATCAAGATGAAGCAAACAATACAATGTTGGGGTGCCTGTTCCATCTGCTGGGAACAATGACTAATGGTGAACCCCCTGCTCCTGGGGTCACTCTACTGCCAAGGCTTGGTAGTCACTTTGATTGGGAGCAATTATCACTATCTAACAAAGTGGTGGAATGATGGTGGTTTGGTAGCGAGATTTTGACCTGAATGAAGTTGGTGTCTCTTTTTTGGTTTAAAATCGATGCATTAAATATATACCTTTAGAAGAATAGACTGTGCATCCCAGCAGTATAAACTACTGCACATTTCTGAAATGTGAATCATGTGTTATAATGCACCATAATGAATTTGTTGTTTTTAAGTAAATAATGTTGTGTAACCCAGCAATATAAATCTTGCATATAAAATGTGATTGCTTGAAAAGTAAACGAACAATGGTCTAAGCTTTAAGTTTTGTTTTGCATTTTTACCTTGTCCATATCCATGCAACAGTGTCAATCTGTGAGCACGCAAATTAATTCTAAAAATGGTGGCCCCTTGATGTGATGATGGTCAGAAGGGTCCAAATGCGTTGTTTTGTTCGGTGAGTGGCAACTTCAATAAAGTGCCATAAAAGAAGACCACGAGTGCTGGTATCCTTTTCTGTATTTAGGGTCGGGGACAAGTGCAACAAATATAGATATATAAATATATTCACTGAATAAAACGAAGGTTAAAGTAATTATATAGTTAGGTGAAATGTCCAGTAACAACATAAGATTTTAAACTCTAAATCACAGATAAATTCACCAGTTATAGTTATCCTAAGTAACTATAGCTCCTTCCCTAAGGTAACAATAACTCGCACCATTCAGTTTTCTCACCAATAATTTCATTGCAAATGTTGCATCGATATTATCAATGATGTCATAGTGATGTAACATGTGGGGTAATGAGTGATGCATGGTGAAGGCATGAGTTATAGGAGAGCCAGGAGTCTCACTTGGCTTCTGATTTATTCAGAATTTTTGCAGCTTTGCATGAAAATCTGTAATGCTGCATTGTGCAAATGCGGAACAATTCTGTAGTGCCATAATTACAAAATCACATGCTGATGGTGTAATTTCCACACAGAAAGTGGCATTTTAGACTGAGTACTGTGACACAGCACAAAGGTAAGTACACCCTCCAGTACATATTTGTATATTATAATAACAAGCTAAGCATAAGCCATGTAATGTGTAATTTTCTGCAGAAATTGCATGTGACGCTGGGATATATCAGGCGAAATAGCACCTGGTTTCATTTGGTGCTAAGATTCCACATAAACCAGGGCATTCTAGTTTAGTTGATCTGCTTTCTGCAGAATTGTAGGCTGTTTGCATTGTTCTAGTTCAGCACGTAATTTCGAAAAGAATATTTGCCAGGGCCAAAGTTTTGCATAAAAGCCCACAGCTAGAACTCTCGAAAGCCAGGTTGTCGGATATCAAAACTCTGTACTCTTGATTCCAAATGATCTCTTAGCCTGCATGTAATGAATCTCAGACTCAGTAACTTACGGGGTCATGCCTCCCGTCCACACACCAAGTGGCCAGATCAGGTCAGTGCTACGTTACAGGTCCAGACATGCGTTTAAACATACCAAAACCACTGTGCACAGGATACAACACATAAAGAAAATATGTGTGAAAGCAAGGAAAGCACCTCACGGACGTAACACCCGAGGGGGTTCCCGGTTTATGTATGTCCGGTTTACCCACTTCTCATCATCGGTTGCTTTCCTTGCAAGGAGGATGAAAATGTGCAAAAGAAAATGTGCACAAAACAGGATAGAGAAACAAGAAGGAAGTGTACAAATACACAACCTAGTAGGATAGAAATATGTGTTCAAAACTAACAAGTACCAAGTACAAAACTAACGAGTCCCTCCGGCGCTTCCGACGTCTCACCTGAGACGTCGGAAGCGCCGGAGGGACTCGGCAGTGGTGACTCACCTTGAGGAGTCTCCAAGACGGTTTCGTGATCAGCTGACACGCCGTCCTAGTTGATGCTCGCCGGTATTCCCAGTGTTTGCGAGCACAAGGTTTCCAAATGGAGGATTATGAATAAGAGACCCAACCATTTGCCCTGATGAAATTGCCAATGACAAGGCAATGAAACATGTTGGTCCAATTACAACATCAAATGGTATCAATTTAACCATTTTTTTAAACAGTGCAGTTTGGCAGCACCAGAATAAAATTGATTCAGCCAGCCAAACCACACTATTTTATATATATTTTTATGTTTTGTTGGTGTTGGGTGTAGGTACTTGTTAGTTTTGAACACATATTTCTATCCTACTAGGTTGTGTATTTGTACACTTCCTTCTTGTTTCTCTATCCTGTTTTGTGCACATTTTCTTTTGCACATTTTCATCCTCCTTGCAAGGAAAGCAACCGATGATGAGAAGTGGGTAAACCGGACATACATAAACCGGGAACCCCCTCGGGTGTTACGTCCGTGAGGTGCTTTCCTTGCTTTCACACATATTTTCTTTATGTGTTGTATCCTGTGCACAGTGGTTTTGGTATGTTTAAACGCATGTCTGGACCTGTAACGTAGCACTGACCTGATCTGGCCACTTGGTGTGTGGACGGGAGGCATGACCCCGTAAGTTACTGAGTCTGAGATTCATTACATGCAGGCTAAGAGGGCTTCTTGTTGTAGACTTGTGGAGTGGGGGACTGCCCTAGATAGCCTTTTTTTCCCCTCGTATCCCTTTTTGATTAATTGATTCCAAATGATGCCTTTTCAATTCACTACCACAGACTCCTTGCCTTTTTATCT
>NW_028249101.1:0-54020 GCF_964263255.1 Lissotriton vulgaris | reverse complement strand
TGGGTCGACTTCTTGGATTTTTAATTTCAGCTCCACTAATTTCAGGAATTTCACCAACTTCCCATTTAGTGACGGAGTCCTGGATCAAAACCAGCAAGAACTGCTTGTCTGCGTGTGCGTATTCTGTGTTTGTTAAAAGACATTTTTAGCAGGGCTGCTCTTTCCTCTTTCAGCCTCATGCAGGTACATAACAAATGTTTGATATCTTCATTCCCTGCGCCACATAGCCTACATTTTGTCCCACAGTTCCTTCTCAACCATGGTTGTAAATGTGGTATCGCTGGTAGGATTCCTAGCCTATGTTTTAAAAAGGCTTCTTTTGTTTTCCTGCAATACCCCAGTCCAAAATACGCTTGTAACCCAGGTGATTTTTATGTACACAGAGTCATCCAGGCGTGACGCCGGTTGGAATAAGTAGCTTTGTCCTCTACGTGCAAGAGTCTCTTTATGCTCTTATTTACTGCGCGTTTGAATTGCGCCTGCGGTAGTGGGGTTTCCCATAGTTCTTCCAGTCCTGTAACAATCAAGGACTCCTCCAAGTATTTTTTCGCCGGCGTTTTGGAACAGCTGGACAGATCTTGCCAGAGCTGATGGTTCAGTGTATTCTCTGGTGAATTCTTCATTTTGGGCCAGCACTTGATATATGATCCTCTCCTTGCAAGCATTTGGCTGATAAGTCCAAATTCTAACCGGATCTGGGCTTGTGAGGTATAAGATGGCAAATTTAAGCGAAGTCTGTATGCTTTTGAAATGATTGTGTCCAGCAGGTTCGCGTCTGTGCCTCTTAATGCCTTGCTGCCGTAGGTGATAGATGACTGTATTTTTACTTGGGCAATGCGGAGCAGTGGTAAAAGAGTGGGGCCGGTCAGCTTAGTTTTTAGCTGTTTGAGTGTTGTCGCAATCAGCATACCTTTTCTCTTTGTGGCCTCAAGATGGTTTGAGAAGCGACCTCCTTTGTCAACTAAGATTCCAAGGTATTTATATTCAGAGCAGTTTACAACTACCTGTGTTCCAAGGACCCAAGTGTGCAGCTTTTTATTCCCAGTTATTGACAATACTTTGGTTTTGTCAATATTTACTTCAAGTAAATTCATTTCGGCGTATCCATGCAGCGTGTTGATAAGATTCTGTAGCCCTACTTTGGTGTGACTAACCAGGACCACATCATCTGCGTAGGATATGCTGGGCAGGGCTTTACCCCCCAGTCGGGGTGCGTGCGCATTGCAGGCTTCTAGGGCTGGTGGCAGGTCGGCTGTAAATAAATTAAAAAGGGTAGGCGCTAAGACGCACCCTTGCTTAAGGCCTTTTATAGTCGGAATACGCCTAGAAAGGTGCATGCCATTCCCAAGCTTTACCTGCACCCACGTGTTAGAGTGCAATTCGATCAACAGGTTTAGTAGAGGGGCTGGGATCCCCCAGGAGGCTAGTTTTCTCCAAAGGTTGGCTCGATTGACATTGTCAAAAGCCGCCTTGAAGTCCACAAAGCAAAAGTGAAGTTTGTTTAGCCAGTTTTGCTTTGTCAATAATTGACAATAGTGCCAGGAGGTTTGTTATAGTTCCCGTGTCTCTACAAAATCCAGTTTGACTAGATGGAATTATATTGCACTTAGTTGCCCATTCGCACAGCTGAGTCAATAAAAGCCCTGCGAACTATTTTGCCTCAATGTCCAGAAGGGCTGTCAGGTGGTAGTTCTTTGGTAACGTTCTGTCCCCCGCCTTATAAATCGGTGAAATAACTGAACCCTTCCATGATGCAGGAAGACACCTAGAATGGCTGACAGACATGAAGAGGGGGGTCAAGGATTTTGCCCAGTATTCCGGATCAAGTTTGTAAAAGGGCTGGAGGAATTCCGTTTGGCCCCGGTGCACCATCCTTCCTTCCTTTGGAGATTAATTTCCTAAGTGTAGCAGCTCTAAATTCGATTTTAACTTTTTCTTGTAGTTTTAATATTTGTCGGAGATGGTTCTCCCGGGCAACCTGAGGCTTGTTTGTCACCGCGGCATGTTGATTGAAGTGAGTGTCCAAGAAGGATTCCCAGGAGCTTTTGGTTATGTACGAGGTTATTCCACCATGTTTAGGATTTAAAAGTTTGTTTAGCGTGGACCAAAATCGGGAGCTGTTATTTCCCTTAGAGTCATAGTGAAGTTTAGCCCAGAAATCTTCTTCATTAGATCTTTTGACCAACCATTTCAGCTTGTTAAGGTCTGCCCGGTGTTTGCGAAGCTGTTCGAGAAGATCCCTTTCGCCCGGGCTTTTTCTCAATAATCTTAGGGATTTATTAATCACTTTTTTGTGGTCTTTTAAGGCTAGTTTCTGGGTGCTTGAAGTCTTCCCTGTGACCTTAGAGACAAAAGTTGGGAAGTGCTGTACTGTTGTTGAGTATGTGTTTGCAAATTCAGCCGTAAAGATTTCCCATACGGTTACTGGGTTACCCACAGGATAATTTAAGCTACTTAATTGTAGTTTTGGAGCTTGAAGTGCCTCCATCGTGTTTGCAACTGAGGTTTTAATTCGTTTAAGATTTATGGTGTGACAGGCGTGTGGTCTTGTTGGATTGGGGGGAATTGAATCCGGAAAGGAAAGAAAAGAGACTTCCTGGGGGCGGTGATCGCTATCTCTCTTGTCTCCTAGGTTAAAGCCCAGTATATGTTAAAAAAGTGGGAGGGAGACTAGTGTGTAGTCTATTGTAGAGGTTGCATTGCCTGAATTGAACGAGGCCACAGATGGAGAGTCCTCGGGGAATGTTCCATTTAGGACCCTCAGGCCGATGTGCTCCAGGTCTTCCAGCAGCTCCTTCGCTGGCTTGGAGGTTTTACCTTGGCTGCTGAAGGATTGAGTTGGAATATTCCAGTAGTAGGACTGGGCCTGAACGTCACTATTTGAGGATGAACCTAAAATGTATTGGTTGAAGTCTCCAGAAAGAATTAAATTGTGTGTAGTTTGCGAAGTCATTAAGTGGTATAAGTGGTCCATTAGAAGTTTCGACTCTTGTTTCTTCTTTTTTGGGTTGATGTAGGTGCTAATCAGCAGCACCTCTTCTTTTTTCACCCCCAAGATTTAATGTAATCTGAACTGTATTTATGGCAGGAGAGTTGGTGGTAAATTCCTGCGCACTGCTGACGTATGAGATTTTGATGTAAGTTGCTAAGCCTACCGCCAGCCCGCCAGCCCGCCAAATTTACTTTTTCTTGTGGCTGGGGAGTGATAGCAGGTGTAGCCTTCTATGTGTGCTGGATCCTCCAGCCATGTTTCCTGAAGGAGGATAATATCAAATAATTTCACATATTGTAGGAATTCAGTGTCTGTTGCCATGTCGTTGAGCCCATGTAGATTCCACGAGCATAGTTTCAGAAGTGAAGTGGCCAAATGCGGGCCTGGCTCTGTTGGGTTCCCTTGTCATGTGGGTGACTTGGTGTGTTCCTTATTCTAAATAGCCGATGATCATCTGGATTGTCCAAGTTAGAGACCGTCAAGCTCTTTTGGGTGAATGTTGTCCGTATTTTTGTAGGAGATCGACCCAATTTGCCCCTAAGCACTGACGTTGTCATCGAGTTATTTGTAACTGGTCTGTACCGGGGTCTCTCGAGCAGGGGAAGCGGATATCCTATGTTATGATGTAGGGCAGGTTTAATCCCCCAGGCTTTGAGAATGTTTTGCTCGTCTAGGATTTTATTTACAATTTCGGACGAAATCCAGGTCACCTTTGTCGCTTCCTTATCCTGTGTTTTGTCAGTTTTTATGAATTCTACAGATAGAAGGTCAGCTGAGCATAAACCATTTAGAGATAGTATGGTGCTAAGGAGACGAAGTAGATTACCTCTATTCAGAATATCGAATGCACCCTTTGATTCATACTCTGGGGTAAAGAGGATAATAGTGGAATTCCTATTTTGATCATCCGTCTGAGCTGGTGGGATAATATTAGAATTCCTGTTTTGATCCTCCGTCTGAGCTGTTGTTAGTGTCGGACTGTGTTAAGATTTCTATGAGGGTGTCACCAGAGGAGAATTTACGGGATTCAGTGGCAGAGTGAGCTGTGAGGTCCCCCACTATAGAGGAGTATGACTGGGTTTGGGTGCACGAAGGCCCTGTTTGCATGGGTTCTTGAGCCCGTGATCTTTCACAGTGAGCGGTGGTCATAGCGTCCCGTGCCGAATCCGGACTGTGCTTTGGAGGGGCCCCCCTTGGTTCGAATGTTGGTAGTGATATGGAGGGGCTAACGTCCTTCCCTTTTCCAGGGCCACGATTTACCGTAATATTTGAATTGCCGGTTTCGCAGGTGGGCAGGGCCCTGCCGGACCCTGTGTAGGTGCCTCTATGATTACTGCCACGTGTTCCCCTTTTGAAGAAACGCTGAGCGCCGTGGAAGTTTGTTCTGTACTTGCGTTGTTTACTGTGATTGGGCCCTGATCTTCAGCTCCTGTCTGGTTTCAGACCTAAAGAGTGGGTAAACTTCTGCCGTACTTGAGATTGTTAGTTTGTTACGACCTTTCCTTCTTTGCTGACGCCGACCCTTGGTGTTCTGAATTGGCACGTGGACCTTGGGAGGTGAAGAGGAGCGTGCTGACAAGTAGCTCGCTGGTGGTGCCAGTACAGCCTTGTCTATAATACTAGCAGTAATGGACTCTTCTCTTGAGGGTTCGAGAATGGGTGTTTCACGGGGATTGATGTACTGGTCCCTTACGTGAGGCCCTTTTGGCAGGCCTTCTAGCAGAGTAGATACTATTTCTGGGAGTGCTGCTAATTTGTCGATGATAGGGCCGCAGCTGTACGCCAACTTTGCTTCCTGCTGGGCTCTGCCGATTAAAGAATTTAGTTCGCCGAGTTTCTCGTCAATCTGCCCCACATAGACAGCCAAGGTGTCAAGTAGAGTCAACTGTAAGTCAATTTTGTCAGATTGAAAGTGGAGAGTGTCTACAGTTCGTTGCATAATGTTTAAAAGAATGTCCCAGGTGTTCGACACTTTTGGTGCTTGAGTCCTAGGTTTTGACCTTTTTTGGGTTGAAGATTTATTGGGTGTTGAGGAAAAAGAAAAATTTTGTGAAATCATTGAAGTCGAGAGTATAGCCTCCTGGTCGGGAGCCCGTTTGGTCGACTGGGTTTTGTTGTTTAGTTCATCTGTGGGCAGAGATAGTTTAACCGGTGTAGCTGGGATGTAGGAAGCAACTAGATCAGCCCACTCCTGTGATCCCAGATAAGTTAGGTTGACTGGCCGTCACCCCCAGAGTTTGGTTTGTTTTCCACGGCCTCCTTCCGGTGTTTATTGGAACTCTGCTCTTCTGCATTTTCTTCATTGGGTTGTTGGCACAATTTTGAGACATCCAGTTTGTGCGAGAGGATATTAGCTGTCTTTGACGTGTTGTTTGGGTTAAGGCTGCTTAGATCTTCTTGCCATTGGTTAGAGTCCTTACCACTGCAGGACGTGAGGTTGCACAGAGAATGCCTTACCTTCTGACTAGTTGAAGGTAAAAGTGAAGTGGTTGGGGTAGGTGAGGAGTTAGTGTGCTTGGGAGGGGGGATGAGCGTAGGCCTGGCCTGGCCCCCCTGTCACCTGACCGTGGTGCAAGTGGGCTGCGAATGGCCCTGTTCGTAAACTCCCCTTCCCCCTCTCCCGCTGTCCCTGTTTTACCATGAGCAAGTGCACCCTGTTCAGGTAAGCCGTCTGTTACGAGAGGAGTGTTAATGATATCTCCAGCTTGGCCCGAGGGTTGATCTTTTTGCAGTTCAAGAGGGGATAGTGGAAGTAAGGAGTCCTGGAGGCCCAAGATTTTCCCACTGGACGAAAAGATGGTGGAAAGTGGGTCCTTCAAAAATTTAAATTTTGATGTGAATTTTGGTTGGTGAAGATTCGGACGAGAAATCACAGCCTTGAAGGCTTGATCGCTACATGCTCCAACTTCTTCTAGAGATGAGTCCCGGCTTCCACTGGCTTGGTTTCTATTGTCCTTTTGTTTGGCTGTTGTCGTGGCCTTCGACTTTAACTTGGATTTGGACTTAGTCTTGGGCTGGGCCCTTTTCTTGCCTGACCTCATGCTTGGATAGGGCCCAAGAAGGGAGGTTGGGGAGATGTAGTTGGGGTGGTGGGGTGGTGGGTCAGTCGGGCTTTTCCCCCAGCCCTCTTCGCAGTGCCTGGTATTGCAAGCCCCCGTAGGGTACGGCGGGGACAGCAATGCGGTCTCGTGGTCAGTCTCACCCTCCACTGTCCTGTGGCCTCTGGCTTTTCCCGCTTCTGATCCTCTTCAGATCCTCTGATCTGTTCTGTTGGGACAGCGGACAGCAGTGCAGTGTAGTGAGAGCAGCTGAAGGGGTTTGGGAGGGTTTTGGGAACCGTAAAAGACTCACAGACGCAGAAGACTCACAGACTCACAGACTTACGGTGTGTGTGCTGCTGCTGATTTCGTCGTCGTGCGTTTCCCATTTCCACCACCTCGGCTCGCTCCTCTCTGCTCATAGCTCTGCTGCGCCCTTCTTCTCTTCTCTTCTCTTCTCTGCTCTGCTTCTCTTTGCACCGTGGACCTGGTGAAGCGCCGCTGTGAACACCTGATTTCCCCCCCAGACTTGGGGGCGTGCTGTTGCCTGTTGCCTGTAGCCTATTGCCATTGCCAGTTGCTTTTGCTGATGCTTGTTTTTCCACTAACTTCCCAACGTCAGCTGCTCCCCCGAGCTCCCGCTAGGTGCTAGATGCTCTTGCGTACTCGCTGCCGTCCGTCCTGTGTGTAAAAAAACCGAAGAGGACGAGAGCCGGTGATGGACTGTGGGCTGTGGGCTGTAGGCAGGCTGGAAACGCTGGAAATGCTGGAAAATGCCGAGCACTCGCTGCTAGATGTGAGCAGGCTGCCCCCCCCCCCCCGGAGGCTCAGCAGCTGTTCGGTGGCTCAGCCGCCTCTGGCCAGAAAGCTGTCTGTGTTCCCACTGGGATGGCAGTCTGGGGGGCACAGCGCAGCACAGGACACCGTAACACAGCTCCACAGCCTTCGCGTGCAAATCAAACTTGACTCTTCTCCCCATGGGAAAAGTCCATCCCTGCCAGGTGGTCCCCGGACTGGTAAACAAGCATCCTGGGACTAGTTGTGGGGTATCACTCCTCATCAGCCAGGCTTTGCTTGAATCCAGTGGCACAGCAAGCACGGGGTGAATGTTTGACATTGTTCAGTATTACGACCATCAATTGTTCTTTTTGCATTTGTCGCCCTAAGTGGGACGGGTATGCCCTGATGTGGGTCCCGTGCTCTCCAGGTGCTTCACCAGATATACAGCTAACTCCATAGGGGGACTGAATGTGAGCCAGTTCAGTCTGTAATTTACACTGAATTATCTTGTGGCATGATGAAGTCACAAACTGTCATCAAATGGATGAGGTTGAGCCGATGGTTCTTGATTTCGAAAGTTGTTTAGAAGAGTTTAAGTACGTTTTTGGCACGTCGAACTACTTAGAAAGTAGATTTCGAACAGGAGCGTAAAAGTTCCATCCGAACCCAGTGGCGGAAAATAACAATCTAAGGATGGAGTCGATGCCCATGTGCACTATCGTCCAAGGGAGGAGTCCCCTATCTCGTGATTACAAAGATTTCTTCCAAGACAACAACATGCAATCATCCGAGCCCAGCACCAGGTGGTGATCTAACGCTCAGTGTGAGATCTGCATGCCAAGAACAGATGCATACTGGTAAGTAGCATTTTCCTTTTGCAACAGGAGTTCTCTGATTGCTTTCACGATGTACACAGTAGTATCCCACCAACACTCAGACTGCCGTATTGATCTTCAACCAGGAACTGTTATAATGTAGTCATCACTTTAAGTGAGCAAGAAAGTGAGCACCTACAATAATACTTTGACCCTCTGTTAACAGGATTTGTACGATATTCACTGCTGCCAGTGTCTTCACCAGGTGGCCTCTGCACCTGTACTGGGTATTAAACTAAATCATAATTAAGTTGTATCCTCTGCCTTTAAGTGTTATTTGATCAGGTATGCAAAGACACCATTTATTCCAAAGTGGACTTGCCCGGGTTGTACCATCTTATCAGATCTCAAGATAGAGGTGAGTGGAAGACCACATTTTGGACTAAATATGGGCTCCATGAGTAATGTGTCATACCTTTAGGCTCTGAAATGACCTGGCTGCTTTCATTTTATTTATTTTTTAATCATAAATGACTTACTTCAAGACTTTTTCCATGTGTTTGTCATTGTGTATTTAGTGATATTTCAATATGTCCATATGTCCATATGACACTCACTTTTCCAAACGGAGGTTTCTGGCATTACTGACGAGGCACTGTAGTGCACCAGCGCATCATCCCAGCAGCGCACGAGTCCACCAGCCCACTTCTCGCCGCACCCCCTTCGCGGGTGCCGCTTCGTCGGTGGGCGTTGGTGGCAGCAGCACCTTGGAGGAGCACTTCAGGACTCAGGCGGCAAGGCGGTAAGGGGCGCGAGGAACCAGCGGGGCTGCGAGCGTGCGGGGACTTCATTTCCCAGAAGTCCCTGCAAGACCGACGGATAGCTTCCGGTCCGCTCTCCCTGCTGGCCCGCCCCCCGCCCATCAAAGGATCATAAAAGTGTTCCTCCCCTTCTACCTTGTGGGACACTCACTTTTCCAAACGGAGGTTTCTGGCATTACTGAGGAGGCACTGTAGTGCACCAGCACATCATCCCAGCAGCGCACGAGTCCACCAAGCCCACTTCTCGCCGCACCCGCTTCGCGGGTGCCGCTTCGTCGGTGGGCGTTGGTGGCAGCAGCACCTTGGAGGAGCACTTCAGGACTCAGGCGGCAAGGCGGTAAGGGGCGCGAGGAACCAGCGGGGCTGCGAGCGTGCGGGGACTTCATTTCCCAGAAGTCCCTGCAAGACCGACGGATAGCTTCCGGTCCGCTCTCCCTGCTGGCCCGCCCCCCGCCCATCAAAGGATCATAAAAGTGTTCCTCCCCTTCTACCTTGTGGGACACTCACTTTTCCAAACGGAGGTTTCTGGCATTACTGACGAGGCACTGTAGTGCACCAGCGCATCATCCCAGCAGCGCACGAGTCCACCAGCCCACTTCTCGCCGCACCCGCTTCGCGGGTGCCGCTTCGCGGGTGCCGCTTCGTCGTGGGCGTTGGTGACAGCAGCACCTTGGAGGAGCACTTCAGGACTCAGGCGGCAAGGCGGTAAGGGGCGCTAGGAACCAGCGGGGCTGCGAGCGTGCGGGGACTTCATTTCCCAGAAGTCCCTGCAAGACCGACGGATAGCTTCCGGTCCGCTCTCCCTGCTGGCCCGCCCCCCGCCCATCAAAGGATCATAAAAGTGTTCCTCCCCTTCTACCTTGTGGGACACTCACTTTTCCAAACGGAGGTTTCTGCCATTACTGACGAGGCACTGTAGTGCACCAGCGCATCATCCCAGCAGCGCACGAGTCCACCAGCCCACTTCTCGCCGCACCCGCTTCGCGGGTGCCGCTTCGCGGGTGCCGCTTCGTCGGTGGGCGTTGGTGACAGCAGCACCTTGGAGGAGCACTTCAGGACTCAGGCGGCAAGGCGGTAAGGGGCGCTAGGAACCAGCGGGGCTGCGAGCGTGCGGGGACTTCATTTCCCAGAAGTCCCTGCAAGACCGACGGATAGCTTCCGGTCCGCTCTCCCTGCTGGCCCGCCCCCCGCCCTTTTCGCCCCCTACATTACAACATCCTACTCCCGCAGCGCGGGACGCAGCCCGGGCGAAGACTGGGCAAAGACAGGGCCGTTTTAGGCCGTTATAGACCGATTAAGACCGGACCGGGCCATCCCTCTTGGTATTCTTATGTGAGATATTTAGTTGGGTTCATTGCTTTGTTTTTAACTCACCTATTGCCCACATAATGTCTGTCCGTGAAACTAGGAGTAAGTCTACTAAGACCTCGAAAAAGGCCACAGGCACCCTAGATGATTTTATCACTAGGACTAGTCTTTCAATTGATAACGAGATAACCAAACTCCAGCACAGAGTATCCCTAGAGTTGGAGTCTGCTAGGAGGCTCTCTACCGAATTAGCGCTAAAGAAAAAATCCTCTTTAGGTAGTATTGCTATCTCAAAAACTCCTGAGCGCACTACTGGCCCCACACCAATTATCACCCTGGCCGAGGTTCACTCTATTGCTGAGGAAACAACCCCCTTTACTAATCATGACCTCGCACCCACTGGGCCTTCTGTCAGTGTTGAATCCGAAAGCTTTCCACCTCCGGATCCTCTGATAGGGAATATCGAGGGCACCAAAAATGCAGAGAATCAAAAGGCACTGGTGGAAATAGAATCGATCAAAAGCCAGGTGCCTGCTAAGGTATCACTAAAACACAAGAGAAAACACAAACATCTAACTGCATATGCTAGGAAAAAGGCAAAGGTAGCCCTTAGCCAAAACATTATAGGGGGTGCCCCACACACACCTAGTGTAACTATTGATAACAACATATCTGACCAAGCACCTCTAATTGCAGAAGGTGTTAATGACAGCATAGATGAGCAAAACTCGATTACAATGGCTGACCATTCTGTTCATGAGGGCCAGAGAGACTCTTTGAATATGACAGAACAGGAAGGGGGAAGGGAAGAGTTTCTAAAACTGGTGTGGGAGACGCTTAAGAGACTACTTAGGCCCCTAGAAGTCAGGTTAACTGGTATCGAGAACCAGTTGCTTGAGGTAGAGAAAAGTGTCATCACACTATCTAGCCTAAGCCTCAATTGCACCGATGTACCCACAGTCCCTTAGCAAGCTCCAGCTACTGCTCCTGTGCTACCTCCGAATAAAAAACCAACTAGCGTACAGCAGCAAAAAGAGGGAACATCTAAAAACATAAATACAAAACCATTAACTAATACTACTGATAAATCAAACTCACTACCCTCAACCTCATCATCTGTAAATACCACTAACAAACCCCTGCAGAAAGGTCATGTCCAAAGTAAAACGTCTCAACTGCCAAATGCCGCCATCACCCACTCTCCTATCCCTAATGTACTGGCTCCACAGAAACCCCCATCTAATCCTTCTGCCCACCCTCATAATATCCCCGTCAGTAGCAAACCCCTCTCTGATAGATCTTTTGCCAATACTACTAGCAAGCCAAATTATCAAACTGGCCATGTGTATAATAACTTTAAAGGAGGGTATATAGACTTGCCACCTGACGCCAGCCCATTTGTAGCCGTTCTTACAGGGGTGCCTGAATTAGAAAGCCAATATGAAGAGAATTTCCAATCTCTAAAGAACAAAGTGATATATTGGTTAAATTCAAATAAACCCATCCCGAACCACATGAAAAGCAAAATCCTTATGGTTCGTATGGTGCCGTGGGTAGGACCCATGGCCAAGTCAATTATGGGTGACTGTATAGTCATTTCTTTTGAGGAACCCCATAGTGCAGAACAGATTTGCAAATGGAAATCATATGGAGATACACCACCCATTGAAGCTAGGCCCTTATCGTTTTTTTACCCTCCACCCAGGCCTACACATTATGGACCTAACTGGAATACTGTTAATCAGTATCACGGTTACGCACATAACTTGGCTAGACAGGTTGATCGAAATATGTGGTCTGGTATTCCCACTTTCAATAGGTACAGTTGTCTAGATGCCGTCGACTGACTTGGAACTATGCCAGATTGCATTCCCAAGCTATATGACACCTACTGCACTCTTGGTAATGATAGTTTTTATCCTAGAACAGACAAACAAATGACCTCAGATAGTAACGGTGCTGTAGATAGGATATGTAGTAGAATGTGGAACCACCAGAATAAGGAACTGTCTCTACCAGCTGATAAAGTATGTCACAGCCTGGATAAGGGTTGTCTGGTTGGGGGAACTAATACTGTAGCTAGAGATATGGTTAAAGAGGCAGAGAAAGAAACTGCCGATCTACAGTTAGGTAGTGTACTTCACCAGCCGGTATCCATGCCAGCCCCTGATGATCAGAGCCTAACACCACGTTTGCTTGTTCTGCCATGGAATATCGCTGGTGTTGGCAAAAATCTAAAGGATCCTGAATGGGCTAATTATGTTGACACCAGTGACCTTTGTTTGCTGCAAGAAACTTGGGCGATTGAAGTTCCGCACAGGGTCGGATATAAAACCTATGGGATTGAGGCAGTCCAATCAGACAGAGGAAGACCATCAGGGGGTCTGATCGTATGGCTTAAAATTACCTTGGTCATGAGGGTTGAATCAATTGATACAGGTACTCCTGACATTTTGGCTTTAAAGGTTGTACCCTCAAACGGAAACGAATGTTACATCATCAATGTCTACAATAGACCAATTGGCCATTCCAAGGTCTCACCTACTTTGGAAACACTGGATCTTTTTTTGAAAAATGTTGTTGGAGACACTCCGGTTATTTTGGGAGGTGATCTAAACTGCAATTTTGAACCTGTTTCTGGCATCAATGATGTTTTTGAGGATGAAGACCAAGTGTACAAAATTCCCCAGCTTGAAACTTCAAAATTTGTTAAGTATTCTACCTTGGCCGGCCAACTGCTAAGGCTAACTGCAGATCATGGCCTTAGAGCATGTAATGGCCGCCTCCCCTCGGACCTGATAAAACAACCAACCTTTGCGAAAGCCAATAGCAATCTAGACTTCATACTTGTGTCACTTAGTATTTGGCATTATTTGATTGACTTAAAAGTGGCAAGTAGGGGGGAAAGTGATCACTATCCTTTGGAACTTTACATTGATGTGCAAATGCTTAGTGATATTCTCGCCAACTCAGCTACCTCACCAACGGAAAAATGTGTGAGGACGTACATATAAATAACAATAGACGTGCAGTAAAATGGCCCTATATTTTGGCGGATGACAAGGCTCTAGCATCGGTGTACTCTCTTTTTGAGAAAACGTTTGAACAAATAGCTGGACAATAATTTTTACCTGTACACTTTGAACACTTTATCGAACTCCACAATGCATTCTTTAGTGAACTAAAAACCTATTTGTCAAAAATGCCAAGGAAAAAATAACAAAACATAAGATTGGGAAGTCACGGAAAACTATGGTACGACCACTCATGCAGGATGGCTAAGAAAAACCTACTACTTGCCATTAAAAGTAAATCAAAAGATGAAGTTAAACTTGCAAGGGAGGTATATAAATGTGCCCAAAAAACATCAAAAAAATTATGGGAGGAGTCGATTTGGGCTGAAATGCTAGCTGCTGCAAAAATTAATGACAACGTTGGCTTTTGGAGGCTGGTGGCAAACGAGGGGCACGCAGGCAGAGCTGTGAAAGATATGTTTTTGGACGAAATGACATGGGTGACCCATTTTACATCCCTTTACAAACAATATGATGGTGATAGCAACAGGATTCCATGGTCCCCTCCTCCTATCGAACCCCTTGACTTTACACTGGAGGAAACAATAAGGGCGATTAATGAATTAAAAAACACTAAAGCACCAGGCCCTGATAAAATACCGGGTGACCTATATAAACATGAAATTGGGGTATGGGCTCCTTATGTGAACCGTTTGTTTAATGTTCTGTCCACAAATTGTCGCTTTCCAGATAGTTGGCGTGCAGCGGAAGTTGTGTTGATTTTTAAAAAAGGGAATAGACTGATACCCTCTAACTACAGACCAATTAGTCTCATGGACACTCTGCAAAAACTATATGCCAAACACTTATTATTCAGGATCAATGACTGGCTGGAGGATTCTAAAATAATCTCCAAATTCCAAGCTGGGTTCAGGAGTAAGACCAGCACCATAGATCAAATATTTAGATTCTGTTGTTTGATCTGGAAGTACGTACATATTAGGAAAGGTCATTTGTATGTAGCTTTCGTTGACCTGAGAGCTGCATTCGATCTTGTCCCTCGCAGCTTGCTCTGGAAAACCTTAAGTGAAGTAGGCTTACCAGGGTGCCTTTTGGCACAAATAGTTGAGCTGCATGCTGGAAACTATGCAAACATCGGGTGGGGTCCAAATGGTGAGCTGACGCGCAACATCCCTATTGAACGTGGGGTTCGCCAAGGGTGCGTCTTGGCCCCTACCTTGTTTTCTTTGTTTGTCAATGATGCTCCTGAATATTTGAATGGTTGTATTAATGATTCCCCGCAGCTCAATGGAGAAAGGGTGCCTGCGTTGCACTTTGCGGACGATACTATTCTTATATCTCAGACCAAGAAGGGACTCCAGGCACCCCTAAACTCCTTTAGCCAATACTGCATGACAAAGGGTCTGGAAATTAATGCAGATATCCCAGCAAACCAGACAGAGGGTTTTTGACTTTGAATAGTCAGAAATTAGGAACTGTGGAAAACTTTTCTTATTTGGGTGTTGCACTTGATTCAAAACTAAGTTGGAAAGCCCAAATTGAGAAAAGTAAGATATCATATGCCCACAACGTTAAGCCAATCATATGTAGATTGAACGCAAGTACAAGTAAGAGTGTAACCCCTGTTTTAGAACTTTTTAAATTTAATATCCAATCTGCTGTGTTGTATGGAGCAGAGATATGGGGACCTTGGGCAAGAGATAGCTTTCAGGGCTTGGACAACAAATTCATGCGAGCCATTGTAAGGGTCCCAAATAGTACACCTTTAATACCCCTCCAGCTTGATTTGAACTTTAAAAGAACAGACTATTTTGCCATTTCAAGACCATTAATGTTTTGGGTTAGGTTATGGACCACCCCAGAACTGGTAGAGTACAGAAATGGTCTACAAGAACTGCTGAACCTTGATTCTTTTAATTCCATCCAGTGGCTTGTACATATCAAAAAATGGTTTACGCTCCTGGGCCTGTACTCAATGTGGGAGAATCCTGATAATTTACCGGCCTCTTCTAAATTAATAGTTAAGCGTGCCTTCTGGTCTCACAAGAGTGACAAGCTCGTACATGGAAGTAGAGTTGGGTCCGCAATTCAAGACTTTCTATCCTTTAAGGATGAATTTCGCTTTGAATAATTTTTGGATGAAATTGAGCCACCTATTGCAAAGTCCCTTTATTTGAAGTTCAGATATGGGATCCTTATGCTGAACTATAATACAGAACGATGGTCACAGAAAAGACTGGGAGAATTAAATGTCAAAAGCGGGTGTTGCCCCATGTGTTTAAACCCCTGTATGGAGAATGAGGTTCATATGCTGTTTATATGTAGTGCCTACATGAAGGCTCGAAAGAAATGGTTAAAACCCATGTGTCCCCTCTAGGAACCAGATCCTGTTCTATAGCCTATAGGATCATAAAAAGCACTACAACCCAGTTCATTGTATTTAGTATAAGCAGGTTCCTCTACTCTGTTTACATTACTCGCAGGAAAAATGGTCAGGTACTCTGAGCAGGACCTCTGCATATGTTTACAAAAGTTTACAGCCATAATGAAATATGTTTTAAACTGAGGTGGTAAAAATTAATTTTTACAATATATTTTAAATGTATTGACTTGAAATGTTGTTGTATGTATGTTGCTATGATCCCTTGCTTTTTAATGTGTATATGTGTCTTTTATGGTCAAAATTGGCCGAAATAAATAAATAAATAAATAAAAATAAATATGTCCATAATTGGAACAAGAGCAAATTGCGCCTGTTCAAGGAGTTTTGCAATGCTTGAAAGAGCGCCCCCCTTACACCCAAATAGAAACTGCACATTTTAAAGAAATTAATTTACATTTTTAGGATTTCTGTTACTACTCTGAACTGATTAATGGTAAGGAAATTCAAAGTTACTTTCAGTCCATCTATTTTATAGAGGATTTATTGAATTTTTTTCATTCGTGTGACTCCCCATCACACAATTTTGGTAAAACGGGGGTCTCTTTATGTAGCAGACAGAAGCTGAGCAGGTGTTTAAAGGTTAAAGGAGAATTCAGCAATCGTTTCAGTGTGGCGCATCTGCACCCTGCGTTACATTTCTGGTAGAAGCTTCTCAGTTTGCTGTTGGATCTCTGTCTTGAGAGGGATTCAAAGTCTGGATATCTGCATCCAGTGTCGATCTTTCCAAGACACTTCTTCCCAAAGACCAGAATTACACCATCGGTGAACACGCGTTATTACTGATCAAGATGGCATTCCAAGAGTGGACGCATTACCTCTTAGGCTTATCACACACTCATAAACTGTTTGTACCACAGGAATTTACAACTTTTGTATTCAGATGATTTGGATGCTATTTTGTAGGGAATTTGATTTTGTAGTAACTTCTCAATCAGGGTCTACTAATGAAAAAGCCTGTGCCTTATTGAGGATAGGAAGTTTTGAGAAACAAGATGAACCTCACGTACCACTGAGTTTCTTACAAGAACTGTAATAGGCTTGATTGATATGGACTCATTTCTGGACAAAAGAATGATTAGAATCAAAATAACTAAATTCAGGTGAGTGTTTGAGAGACCCAATTTCTAATATTAACGATGGTCTGTTTAACTAATGACTAATTACAAGAACAAGCTTTTTAATAGTGTCATCCCTCAGCTCAGGCGGGTCATTCCGTAAAAACAAAAACATTACAGACTTTATTAGATATGGTTTTAGTGGAAAACTCAGTTCAAGGATGTGCATTCATTCATTATACGATGTTTGCAATTGCCAAACGTTCTTACACACCGCTATTTAGTCTACTACAACTCATACCAATCAGCATGGTTTTTGTCACTGATTTCTCTAAAACAGGAGGATTCGCTGCAATTAAAGTTGTAGTCGATTTACTGATTACAAAAGCACAAATTGTGCCTTTACAAAAAATACACAGCGGTAAAGAATTAACTAACATCTCCTTACAACGTGCCATTAGGTTACTTGGATTACCTTCTGTGATAATCACTGACCATAGGCATGAATTTGTGTCCAGATTTTGGAAGGCTGGTTGTGTATCATAAAATTGATGCTCGTTTATCATCCACAAACTGATATACAGATGGAACGTGTGAACCAGTCTTTAGAGTTTGTACTGTAAAAGACAGGTTAACAACTGCTATTAGTGATAACACAACATGCAGAATTTATTTACAGTAATGCTCCGCGTAGAGCCATAGAGGTAGTCCCAGTTGTTGCTGTTTTGTCATCACCCAAAATCACTTCCGAGGAGTACTGGGAAAACTAACACTTTGGTTACAGTTGTTTTGAGCATCATAATGGACTGATCCTCTCAAGAATGTATGTCCAATGTGTTTTTAAGAGAGAGCGCATTAATGCAGTTTTTTACATACATGGTTTGTATGGTTTGAACATACACTTGAGGTTTTATTTGTTACTGAATCTGGAAACTTGTGGCTTCAACCCCCTCTTGCTTTTCAAACTCATTTTTGTATCGCTCTCATCTTTATTTTGAGAAACCCAGGGGCATGCTGGCAGTCAGTCATAGACTCTGCTCAGTTCCTCTGAACACATTGAACACTGAACACAGCTCTTGAAGCTCAGATTCATTTAGTCTCTGTTCCTCACTTTTCTGTCCAATAGTACATATGACCTGATGGGCCTAGCAATACTCTTACTACATACATTTTTGATTTATTAATTCTCCTGCATTTACGGCCCGCCTGTCCCCTTATTATTTGAGGTTCGCTGCAGGCACCACTACAGGCTTTAATAACTCAGACTCTTCACGTTCGCTCCAAACTTGGAATTGGTGCTGCTTAAGTGGCGGGTCATACGCTTAACCTGATCTTCGCCCATCCCAACCAGATGCCCACTGTATCCTTTAACTGCTGCTTCTTATCAAGAAACAGCGTTAACATTATCGCTGCTTTAGCGGCAGAAAACTGCCTCTAAAGCGGCGATAATGGGCTTGATAAAATGCCCTTGTGAATTCCCATAGAAGCCCATGGTCTGGTGTGAACAAGGGCTTCATTCGGAATTCTCTACAGCGTATTATCAAGCCCATTGTCGCCGATTTAGCAGTAGTTTTCTGCTGCTAAAGCGGCGATAATGTTAACACCGTGCTTGATAATATGCCCTAGAGTTTTAAAGTGTTGGCTCTTCAGGCCAGCTGTTAGTAACACCTTATCACCTATATCCAAGGATTCTTGCAGCATCAAACCCTCTGTCCCTAACCTATGTTCCCATTTAGCATGCTGAGATTCTAAATTGTTTGGTAGGTTTTGCATCAATAGGTTATAAATAAGACCAATCTTAGCTCCCTTATCGATTGCCTCGATAATAGACATTCGAATCATTGACCCGGAGGTATTCAACAACCTATTTATAAAATCCCGAAGCTGGAGCTATTTAAAGAACTGCTGATTGAGAGTCCCAAATTTCTCCCAAAGATCCCCAAATGAGTTTATATTTTCTCCAGAAAATTGATTGCCCAACTGTAGGATTACGTTTAGCAACCAATTCCTTACTATCGAGTCATGGAATTTCACCGGTAGCATGGGTGTCCTCCATAGCGGCACATAGTAATTATATTTAGGTACATTTATTTTCTTTTTACATTGACGCCATACCCAAAAAGCCCCTAACAAGAACTTACATTTTGGTTTTTTTGTAGTAGCTAGGTTCCAGATTTTCAACAACAAACCATTAGTTTTTCCCCCATTGTAAGTTTATGAATTGAGGGGGGTTGTGCTGAGCTAAACATGTGTCCGATATTTTGTAGGGTACTTGCCGGCATTTCCAACATAGCCCCCTTCCTGACAGGTCAGGCTTCCTACATGGGGTGGCCCTAAAATTAATAATGGCTCAAATCGCCGCCACTACCCTCTGTCCAGCGGGGCAGTGGTGCGACGGCAGTCCTGTGTGGGTGGCACGAGGGAGTCCCTCTTCTGGGGCTCCCTAAATACACGATGGTCCCCAGGGACGGGCCCTGATCATATGCTCCGACACCCCCCCAACCCTCTCACAGTTGAACCCCACTCACCGGGCTCTTTGTGATGTCTTTGGGCTCCTGAGTGGCTCTGTAGGTGCTGCAGGGCTCAGTCACCACCGGGAGCCCTGCAGGCGTCGGGCTGCTCTCTTTCGGGCAGGCAACACTTTCCCGTGGCACTGGGGCCCTCCTCAGCCCTTCCTTGGAGCCCCGACCGAAGACAGCTCTTCTCCCAGCCTCACCCGGTCCTCTTCTCTCTAAACGGGACCCGGGGCTTTAGCCGGCCTCTTCTCGCGTCCCGGCCGCAGCCACCTTGCTCTTCACCCGGGTCCCTCCTCTTGCGGGCCCGGGACGCTGACAGGCCGCAGGGATTTTTGCCGCAGAGGGGGCAGGCACTGACAGAGTGCCTCGAGGCCCCCTCCGCCCTCACAAGATGCGCGCAGTACTGTGGGCGCTCCACAGCCCCTCCAGCTTCTTCCTGCGGGCCGGCCAAGCTTCCAGGGGGCGAGCCGTCAACAGCCAATCTGTGTGCGGCAGCTGGGGGCGCACGGCCGGTGACGTCCCCGGCACCCCAGCCACGTGATGCCGCCCCTCACGGCTTCGCAGAGCCCAGCGCGGCTTCTTCAATGTCACGGCGGCCCTCTCCTTCTCCGGGGGCCGCAACAGGAATGCAGGCAATAGCGGGCACCTCGACAAGGTGGGCGCCGGGCCGCGGAGGTGATCAGGTGGGATAGTGCCTCTTCTCTCTCACGTTCCCAGGGCGGCAGCAGTTCGTTGCTTGCATCAACACACGGCGTAACGCGGGGTGGGCACCTACGAAAGAGGCATCAAAACGCGGGGTAGGCTCCCGCTTTTATTTAAATGGGCAACCAGTGGCGCGTCCTCACGCGGGATAGGCACTGCAGCGCTTTCAGACAATCAGTTCCTTTGTGGGCCACACAGAGCTTCTGCAGCAAGGCGCTCTGTGGGCATAGCGCTTCAAGGGCCCACGATTCAAAGGGCCCACAGTTCCTAGGCCAATACAATGTGGTGGGCACAAAAGCAGCCTCTTCCAGCTGCGCAGCGCTTAGAAAGCACAGCTCTGAGGGCAGGTGGGCATGGCTCCTTTACCACAGCGCTGGGGGCTCAGGCAGTATAGCGCTTAGTAGCCAGCACTCACGAGCCACCGCAGGTTCCAGTGGCACAGCGCTTCTCATGCACACAGCGAAAGGGGGACAGGCAGTCCCAGCAGCAAGCCCCATGGTAACACTCCTCACCTCCTTGGGGGGGGGGGTCCAAGATGCTCCTTCCCTTCTAGGCGCTTCTGGGCGCAGCGCTTGCATGGCGCAAGGTCCCGGCAGCTTCAGGGACCTTGGGGAACCTTCAGGGGCCCTGGGGACACAGCAGTAGGCACTACTGGGCCAGGTCAGCAGTTAGTGGGGGTGTCATCAAAACAGGACGGTAGGCTTTCACCATCCCCACTGTAGCATGGCCCTCCTCCTACACAGCCGCCTGAACTCCTGAAGTGGGGCTCCACTAGCCCTAGGGACAGTAGGAGGGGTTGATAGATGGGAGCAGGGTCCAGCACACAGGCCCAAGTGGCGGTATCCCCTGGCAGCAGGTTCCCTCACATTCCTGTCCCAGCTCTGTCTATGCCCATGGTGGCACATCCTCCTTATTTATATCCCCCTCTCAGACAGTGCCAGCAGCTTCGGGAATTCTCTGGCGAACTGGTTTAAACTAGCTCAGGGGGAGGAGTAGAGCAGCCTGAGGTGCCAGGCTTTCCCTCCAAATGCTGGGCTGGCTGGGTGCCCAACGACTAGACCGCTAACCTCCTGAAGTCAGGTGGCACACACATAGCCATGGCAGCCATTTTAAACACAGCATTTCATTGGGGTGCATGTTTACGATGGGGGTTAAATCAGTGCACACACTATTGCATGACATTACACATTAACATGGCGTCTCACACCACACATGGCGTATACAGTAACCTTTACCATGGGGGAGACATCCTACATTAGGGGGCAAAAGGCGAAAAATATTGGGGGAAAAGGGCCAAGTCCAACAACGCCACACTAACGAGATCCGCAAACTTGATGCCACACTAACGAGATCTGTGAACTTGACGCCACACTAGCGAGATCTGCGAACTTGACACCACACTAATGTAATCCGCGAACTTGACGCCACACTAGCGAGATCTGAGAACTTGACGCCACACTAACGAGATTCGCGAACTTGACGCCACACTAACAAGATCCGCAAATTTGGTGCCAGACTAAAGAGATCCACAAACTTGACGCCACACTAGCGAGATCTGCGAACTTGACGCCACACTAGCGAGATCTGCGAACTTGACACCACACTAATGTAATCCGCGAACTTGACGCCACACTAGCGAGATCTGAGAACTTGACGCCACACTAACAAGATCCGCAAACTTGACACCACACTAGCGAGATCTGCAAACTTGACGCCACACTAACGAGCTCCGCTAGCTTGACGCCACACTAGCGAGATCCACGAACTTGACGCAAATGTAAATGTGCTGGACTTGTAAAGCGCACAGCTGCCCATAAGAGTCCCGGTACTTGCTTAGGGAACCCGTCCTGGTATTCCCCTGTGAGAAACCACGGCAGGGTGTCCACAAGGTGAAAGCCAGCCATCCCGCCGCGAGGGCCGTAGTGGAGATTAAGCAAGCTATTGCCCAGAGTCGCAGAGTGTGACCCCGTGAGTTGAGTAGGCACCAGAGCGAGAATTGTTGAGTCCGTGGAATTTTGAATCTTGACGCCACACTAACGAGATCCGCAAACTTGACGCCACACTAGCGAGATCCGCGAACTTGACACCACACTAATGTAATCCGCGAACTTGACGCCACACTAGCGAGATCTGAGAACTTGACGCCACACTAGCGAGATCCGCGAAATGAACACCACACTAACAAGATCCGCAAACTTGGTGCCACACTAACGAGATCCACAAACTTGACGCCACACTAGCGAGATCCGCGAACTTGACGCCACACTAACGAGATCCGCAAACTTGGGGCCACACTAATGAGATCCGCGGACCCACACCTCGGGTTGGCCTCTAGCATCCGGCGAGGTAAGGGACAACAGCGGCTCTGGCCACTCACACCACTGCCACCGCCACAGCCCCTGGGTCAGGCTCTAATCCTCTCTGATGCATTCAATACTGTTCAGGCAGGACAAGAACAACGCATCAGGGGTGACAGTCACGCATTCTCGACAAATCAGTGGCAGACTGTTGGGTCCTTTCTTTGTGTCTGCATGGAACCTCTTGCATCCATGTTCCCTGCGTGGAACATGGAATGTGGGCGCTCTGGCAGTGCTGCCCGGGAGTTCTCGGGACTGGTCAATAATAAAGAGGCTCTTACTTACCTGAGTTTCCCTCTTCTTTTCACAGATATAATATCCGCTGGGAGGTTTACGTCTACACTGTCCTCTTCCTGCATCACCAGCTATGGCTCTCTGACCTCCATGCTCCAATCAGTTGTGGTGGGGTAGATACCAGTCACCCCCCCCCCCACGTCTCATGGACACCTTCAATCACTGGGGTTCGCCCAGCAGCCTATGTGCTCTGCCCGGCTCCTGCAGTGAGAGCAGGTCCCGGGGGTCACTGACCTCTCCTCTCGGTGTAACACTGAACCGCAGCCCTCTGATGCGGTCAGTCTGATTCACTGGGACAGTCCCTGTGATGAATGTATCCTGTCCTAAGGATTAACACGTTCTGTCCTAAAATACACAGGTCCTGTCTTAAGGATAAACACTTTCTGTCCTAAGGATAAATACATCCTGTCTGAAGGATAAACACATTCTGTTCTAAAACGCAAGGATAAATGCATCCTGTCCTAAAAATGAACACATCCCGTCCTAAGGATAACCCCATCCCGTCCTAAGGATAACCCCATCCCGTCCTAAGGATAACCCCATCCCGTCTTAAGGATAAACCCATCCTGTCCTAAGGATAAACCCATCCTGTCCTAAGGATAAACACATCCTGTCCTAAGGATAAACACATCCTGTCCTAAGGATAAATCCATCCTGTCCTAAGGATAAATCCATCCTGTCCTAAGGATAAATCCATCCTGTCCTAAGGATAAATCCATCCTGTCCCAAGGATAAATCCATCCTGTCCCAAGGATAAATCCATCCTGTCCTAAGGATAAACAGGATAAACACATCTTTTCCTAAGGATAAACACATCTTTTCCTAAGGATAAACACATCTTTTCCTAAGGATAAACACATCCAGTCCTAAGGATAAATGCATCCTGTCCTAAGGATAAATGCATCCTGTCCTAAGAATAAACACATCCCGTCCTAAGGATAAACCCATCCCGTCCTAAGGATAAACGCGTCCTCTGCTAAGTATAAACAGGTCCTGTGCTAAGGATAAACGTGTGGTGTCCTAAGGATAAATGTGTCCTGTCCTAAGAATAAACACAGACTGCCCTAAGGAGAAACACATCCTGTCCAAAGGATAAACGCATCCTGTCCTAACGATAAACTTGTCTTGTCCTAGAGATAAATGCATCCTGTCTTAAGGATAAACACAGAATGCCCTGAGGATAAATACATTCTGTCCTAAGTATAGCCACATCTTGTCCAAAGGATAAACACATTTGGCCTAAGGATAAACACATTCTGTCCTAAGGATAAACACATCCTGTCCTAAGGATAAACCCATCCCGTCCTAAGGATAAACGCATCCTCTGCTAAGTATAAACAGGTCCTGTGCTAAGGATAAATGTGTGTTGTCCTAAAGATAAATATGTCCTGTCCTAAGAATAAACACAGACTGCCCTAAGGAGAAACACATCCTCCCCAAAGGATAAACACATCCTGTCCTAAGGATAAATCCATCCTTTCCTAACGATAAACTCGTCTTGTCCTAGAGATAAATGCATCCTATCTTAAGGATAAACACAGACTGCCCTGAGGATAAACACATTCTGTCCTAAGGATAAACACATTCTGTCCTAAGGATAAACACTTTCTGTCCTAAGGATAAACACATTATGTCCTAAGATTAAACACATTCTGTCCTAAGGATAAACACATTTAGTCCTAAGGATAAACACATCCTGTTCTAAGGATAAACTCATTCTGTCCTAAGGATAAACACATTCTGTCCTAAGGATAGCCACATCCTGTCCAAAGGATAAACACATTCTGGCCTAAGGATAAACACATTCTGTCCTGAGGATAAACACATTTTGTCCTAAGGATAGCCACATCATGTCCAAAGGATAAACACATTCTGTCCTAAGGATAAACACATTCTGTCCTAAGGATAAACACATTCTGTCCTAAGGATAAATAC
This sequence comes from Lissotriton vulgaris, assembly GCF_964263255.1. NCBI lineage: Eukaryota > Metazoa > Chordata > Amphibia > Caudata > Salamandridae > Lissotriton > Lissotriton vulgaris. Next base: position 29,929 of record NW_028249101.1, on the reverse strand, counting down.
ATTGAGTCCTAAGGATAAACCTAACCCGTCCTAAGGATAAAACCATCCCGTCCTATTATTATTATTATTATTATTATTATTATATTTCTTATATAGCGCCAGAATCGACCCCCGAAGGGGTATCTCCGCGCTTGCCTTGGGAACCCGTCCTGGTTTTTCCCTGTGAGATAGCCCCTACAGGGCATCCCCAAGGTGAAAGCCAGACATCCTGCCGCGGGGGGGCTGTTGTGGAGATTAAGCAAGCTTAATGCCCAGAGTTGCAGAGTGTGAACCCATGATTAGGTCAGGCACCGAAGCGAGAATTATCGAGTCCGTGGACATTTGAGCTCAACACCCTGCCGCGTCGGGAATCGAACCCTGGTCCCGGGTCTGACCTCTGCTTCAGGGTCTGCCTGCTCTAACCAGTGAGCCACACTTCTCCACAAGTCCTAAGGATAAACACATCCTTTCCTAAGGATAAACACATCCTGTCCTAAGGATACATGCATCCTGTCCTAAGGATAAACACATCCTGTCCTAAGGATAAACACATTCTGCCCTAAGGATAAACACATTCTGTCCTAAGGATACACACATTCTGTCATAAGGATAAACACATTATGTCCTAAGATTAAACACATTCTGTCCTAAGGATAAACACATTTAGTCCTAAGGATAAACACATCCTTTCCTAAGGATAAACGCATCCTGTCCTAAGGATACATGCATCCTGTCCTAAGGATAGCCACATCCTGTCCAAAGGATAAACACATTCTGGCCTAAGGATAAACACATTCTGTCCTGAGGATAAACACATTCTGTCCTAAGGATAGCCACATCATGTCCAAAGGATAAACACATTCTGTCCTAAGGATAAACACATTCTGTTCTAAGGATAAACACATTGAGTCCTAAGGATAAACCTAACCCGTCCTAAGGATAAAACCACCCAGTCCTAAGGATAAACACATCCTTTCCTAAGGATAAACACATCCTGTCCTAAGGATACATGCATCCTGTCCTAAGGATAAACACATCCTGTCCTAAGGATAAACACATCCTGTCCTAAGGATAAACACATTCTGTCCTAAGGTTAAACACATTCTGTCCTAAGGATAGCCACATCCTGTTCTAAGGATAAACACATTCTGACCTAAGGATAAACCCATTCTGTCCTAAGGATAGCCACATCCTGTCCAAAGGATAAACACATTCTGGCCTAAGGATAAACACATTCTGTCCTGAGGATAAACACATTCTGTCCTGAGGATAAACACATTCTGTCCTAAGGATAGCCACATCATGTCCAAAGGATAAACACATTCTGTCCTAAGGATAAACACATTCTGTTCTAAGGATAAACACATTGAGTCCTAAGGATAAACCTAACCCGTCCTAAGGATAAACCCATCTCGTCCCAAGGATAAGCACATCCTTTCCTAAGGATAAACACATCTTTCCTAAGGATCAATGCATCTTGTCCTACTGATAAATGCATCCTGCCCTAAGAATAAACACATCTTGTCCTAAGGGTAAATTCATCCCGTTCTAAGGATAAACCCATCCTTTCCTAAGGATAAACGCGTCCGCTGCTAAGTATAAACAGGTCCTGTGCTAAGGATAAACGCGTGGTGTCCTAAGGATAAATGTGCCCTGTCCTAAGAATAAACACAGACTTCCCTAAGGAGAAACACATCCTGTCCAAAGGATTAACCCATCCTGTCCTAACGATAACCTCGTCTTGTCCTAGAGATAAATGCATCCTGTCTTAAGGATAAACACAGACTGCTCTGAGGATAAATACATTCTGTCCTAAGGATAGCCACATCTTATCCAAAGGATAAACACATTTGGCCTAAGGATAAACACATTCTGTCCTAAGGATAAACACATCCTGTCCTAAGGATAAACACATCCTGTCCTAAGGATAAACGCATCCTGTTCTAACGATAAACTCGTCTTGTCCAAGACATAAATGCATCCTATGTTAAGGATAAACACAGACTGCCCTGATGATAAACACATTCTGTCCTAAGGATAAACACATTCTGTCCTAAGGATAAACACATTCTGTCCTAAGGATAAATATATTCTGTCCTAAGGATAGCCACATCATGTCCAAAGGATAAACACATTCTGTCCTAAGGATAAACACATTTTGTCCTAAGGATAAACACATTCTGCCCTAAGGATGAACCCATCCTGTCCTAAGGATAAACACATCCCGTTCTAAGGATAAACCCATCTAGTCCAAGGATAAGCACATCCTTTCCTAAGGATAAAAACATCCTTTTCTAAGGATCAATGCATCCTGTCCTACTGATAAATGCATCCTGCCCAAAGAATAAACACATCTTGTCCTAAGGGTAAACCCATCCCGTCCTAAGGATAAACCCATCCTTTCCTAAGGATAAACACGTCCACTGCTAAGTATAAACAGGTACTGTGCTAAGGATAAACGTGTGGTGTCCTAAGGGTAAATGTGTCCTGTCCTAAGAATAAACACAGACTGCCCTAAGGAGAAACACATCCTGTCCAAAGGATAAACGCATCCTGTCCAAAGGATAAACTTGTCTTGTCCTAGAGATAAATGCATCCTGTCTTAAGGATAAACACAGACTGCCCTGAGGATAAATACATTCTGTCCTAAGGATAGCCACATCTTATCCAAAGGATAAACACATTTGGCCTAAGGATAAACACATTCTGTCCTAATGATAAACACATCCTGTCCTAAGGATAAACGCATCCAGTTCTAACGATAAACTCGTCTTGTCCAAGACATAAATGCATCCTATCTTAAGGATAAACACAGACTGCCCTGATGATAAACACATTCTGTTCTAAGGATAAACACATTCTGTCCTAAGGATAAACACATTCTGTCCTAAGGATAAATACATTCTGTCCTAAGGATAGCCACATCATGTCCAAAGGATAAACACATTCTGTCCTAAGGATAAACACATTTTGTCCTAAGGATAAACACATTCTGTCCTAAGGATAAACCCATCCTGTCCTAAGGATAAACACATCCCGTTCTAAGGATAAACCCATCTAGTCCAAGGATAAGCACATCCTTTCCTAAGGATAAACACATCCTTTCCTAAGGATCAATGCATCCTGTCCTACTGATAAATGCATCCTGCCCAAGAATAAACACATCTTGCCTAAGGGTAAACTCATCCCGTCCTAAGTATAAACCCATCCTTTCCTAAGGATAAACACGTCCACTGCTAAGTATAAACAGGTCCTGTGCTAAGGATAAACTTGTGGTGTCCTTCGGATAAAGGTGTCCTGTCTTAAGAATAAACACAGACTGCCCTAAGAAGAAACACATCCTGTCCAAAGGATAAACGCATTCTGTCCTAACGATAAACTCGTCTTGTCCTAGAGATAAATGCATTCTGTCTTAAGGATAAACACAGACTGTCCTGAGGATAAACACATTCTGTCCTAATGATAGCCACATCTTGTCCAAAGAATGAACACATTCTGTTCTAGGAATAAACACATTCTGTCCTAAGGATAAACACATCCTGTCCTAAGGATAAACACATCCTGTCCAAAGGATAAACACATCCTGTCCAAAGGATAAACACATCCTGTCCAAAGGATAAACACATCCTGTCCGAAGGATAAACGCATCCTGTTCTAACGATAAACTCATCTTGTCCAAGACATAAATGCATCCTATCTTAAGGATAAACACATTCTGTCCTAAGGATAAACACATTCTGTCCTAAGGATAGCCACATGCTGTCCAAAGGATAAAAACATTCTGTCCTAAGGATAAACACATCCTGTCCTAAGGATAAACACATCCTGTCCTAAGGATAAACACATTCTGTCCTAAGGATAAACGCATCTTGTCCTAAGGATGAAAGCATCCTTTCCTAAGGATATACGCATCCTATCCTAAGGATAACACATTTTGTCCTTAGGATGAACGCATCCTGTTGTAAGGATAAACCCATTTTATCCTGAGGATAAACACGTCCTGTCCTAAGGATAAACATTTCTTGTCCTAAAGATAAACGTTTCTTGTTCTAAGGATAATTGCGCCCTGTCCTAAGCATAAACACAGACTGCACTCAGGATAAACATATTGTGTCCTAAGGATAAACGGACCTTGTTCTAAGGATAAACACATCCTGTCCTAAGGATGAGGGAAGTCTGAGAAACCAGCCTGGTGTAAAGAGACGGCTTGACAAGCACTGGTTGAGGCAGTTCTCACCAGTGGGATGCCTCCCTGTCGACTTCTGCCTGATGACCCTCTTACTTGGAGCCCACCCCACACCCTCTACCCATGTGAAGACCCTGGGAGTGAATATTGACACCGGTCTCCAGCTGACCAATCAGTACCATTAGATCCTTTTTCTTGGGCCCTGCACCCATGGTGGGTGTACAGAACTGTACTTTTATCCTGGTGTTTTGATGGTTTTTGACTTTGTTTAGCTGGGAACCTGCTTTTCAGGTCCCCAGCCTAGCTGCTTTCTCCCCTAAAGTGATTCCATGTACCTTAGGTACACTCCAGTTTGGTTACTGGGGTACCCAATCAATCAATCATTGATCTTTATTCGGATATGTATTGTTGATTAAAGTACATATATTGCACATAATCCATCATCAATAAGAAAGTTATAACTAAACATTGATTGTATTACAAGCTTATCGTTAAAACTTTTCTCAAGACAATTACATAATCCCTCATCAATAAAATAATAAAAACCGGATTCAATTCTACAACTAATCAATAAAATGTTACAAGGATATCACACATATCACACATAGACAATTGCAGCTTCAATACTAAAGTGCCAAAGAGTGAAGTGCAAATATGCAGGGAACAGGCAGATTATTAAATCACGTTTAAGATTACAGATAGCAGCATTATATGAAAGTGCCAGTGTGCAGAAACAAGAAAAAATTATAGCAAAAAGAAAACTTATTAAAATCTAAACAAAGTGCTCTATGCCCCCGCATATTGATTATATTGCATATTCCTCTATTTGAATATACAATCGAACAATATATATAAAGTGCGACCTGGTCCAACATTCATGAATTCATAGAGGAGCGTGAACGGATAGCCATTTTCAAAAAGGTGCATACTCGGTATATTAAATCATCATTATTAACATGCAGAATTGTTATGTAAGCAACCTTAAAATCCGTTATCCCCTTTGACCTAAAAAACGGTATCAATAACTGCATACTGTATTTTTGATAAAAGGTACAGAAAAACAAAAAATGCAGCATGGACTGTTTTCCTAAATTGCCACATGGGCAGGCCAGATCGTCAATATTGGGTTGATAACCTAAGGGGAAACATAGCAGATATTTTATTGTACCCGATCTAATGCGAAAAAGAAGGCTTCTCTCCCACCGAGTAATGTCTCCTAGCAAATAACTAGCAGGTAAACAAGATGGAGGTCCGCCTTCTTCTGCCATTGATATATATATTGTCCCACGGATGCTTTAGTGGACTCCTGGGAGTATCTTATGTCCCCATAATGTTTATATAAAATTTTACGAATAGTCTTTCCATCGATTCTATCTAATTGGTCGGGGTTGTGAAAAATATGGCCAAGATTAACAGCTGCCAAATTTGCCCGTACTTCTGCAATCCAGGGTATGTCACCACCCCAGTCACATTTTAGGCAATCAGCCAAGATTTCCCTTGTCAACGTGGCAGCTGGATTTTGCCAGACTTTTAGCCAAAACATGACAGGGCGGGACCTGATATAGTCCTCCAAGTAAGGTAATTTTAGCTCATTATGACAAATAAAAGTAAATGATGAAATCGGTAGACCTAAGATTCTCCTACAAAATCTATTTTCTTCAGCCTGGACACTTTGCAGATTTATGTAGCCCCAGATCTCAGCCCCATAAGTCATGACTGGTACACATTGTGTCCTATAGATTTTAAGTAGGGACAGTACCACCTCAATTCTTTTTGGTTGGGGGAGGCTTGTAAGGGAATTTATTGCTTTTAGAAATTTGGTTCATCCATATGCCAGGTGCGGTGACCAAGACCCGTTATCTGAAAATTGTAAGCCTAGATTCGGAAAAGTGCGAGTGCATAGCAAAGAATCTGTGCCCAAAATAATAGCATTAATAGAACGTTTTTTTTGGGACCACAACACATTAAAAAGGATTTCTTAAAATTTGTACAAAGTTTCAAACTATTCATAAAAGCTACAAAACCCCTTACTAAAATTAGTAGGGCATTGGGTGTGCGCCCCAATAAAACAGCGTCATCCGCATATAATAGGGAGGGCAGTTTATTACCATTGATTATTGGGACATCTGTAGTTTTATTGGACAGTACATTATGTAGCTCATTAATGTATTAAATGAAAAAAGTGAGGCAAGGACCATTGTCTAACGCCTCTGCCTACTACTATGTCCCCTGAATCTGCCCCGTCCTTGCTTATTCTCACCCGAGCCCTGAGGTCCCTATGCAAATATGCTAAAAAATACACCATATCTTTGTACAACCCATAATCTAAAAGGCATTGCCAGAGCCTAGATCGATTAACAAAATCGAAAGCGGATGTAAGATCCATACATGCCAGGTAAAGGGGACTGTGTCGGGCGATGGTATGTTTCCCTATGATTAAATTGAGGTTCAAACACTGTTCCACCATTCCAAGATGACTTCAGAAACCCAGCTGGCATTTAATATGTTTGCATCCATGTCAATTAGGGAGAAAGGTTTGTGACAACTTGGTTTAGATCTATCTCCCTTTTTGGAAATGGTGACGATTACAGATGTGGACCAGGTAATTGGGATCTTTGTTGTTGTTAAATTATTAAAAACATTAAGTAGCAAGGTGGCCCAAAACTCTGGCCTAGAATTTACGAGGTCAATTGGAAGCCCATCAGGGCCCGGGGCTTTATTTCCCAAGCTCTGGGCTATTGCATCCTCAACTTCTGTCAGAGATATTTGAATTTGGAAAGGATTATGATTTTCAAGAATGTCTTCATATTGAAGTGAGGAGGCATATATTTTTTTAAAGTGAGCTACCCACTCTTCGCTTGTTATATTACAACTTAACGGGGTAGATACAGTACCAAAAGCTCTTAATGATTTAGTGGCTGACCAAAAACCGTTTGTGTTATTAAGCTTGCCAGCACATGCCAGGTTACTCCAATGCTCTTTTAAAACCACGTCTCGCCTATCCCTTACTGCACTTTTATAAGTATACCTTAGTACTCTTACAAGGTCAGGGTCTCTGGGGGAAACTGACAGGGCAGCTCTAAGTTCTCTCTTAGCCCTGGAGCAAATTCTATCAAACCACATAGGTTCAGATTTGGGTGTGGCTATGGGTCTAGAAATAAGTTCTTTGATACCTACACATAATGAGATGAGAGCAGAGACTGCCTCTGGGTTGGGATCAGCAAATGTAAGACAGGTCTCGCAGAGTGATGGATAGGTTTTAACCATCTGTTGGAAAACCTTCGTACAGTCCTTACCCTTCCATTTAACTCGTAGGTTATCAGTAGAGATGACTAAATTACCAGACCCTGGCTTCTTTCTGCTTTTGGGTCTAGGGACTGCCCTAAAAGAAACTAAAAAAGGATTGTGGTCCCCAAAAGTTGTTGCCCTGACCTCTGCCAAAACTAAATGATCTTCCAACTGAGCAGATATAAAAACATAATCTATAGTTGAGGCTCGTCCAAAACCTCTATAAGTAGGTATAAAGTTAGCCTCATTATTTACAGCTGCAATATCCATAATGTTTAAAAGACTACTGTTTGATAAATGGGATATTAGTTTGTGTCCTCTCTTGCATGGATTGACTGAGGTATGTTCGGTGGTGCTCGCAATGTTTCCCCTGCTATTTTTGCTTTAAAGTCACCACCCAGGCATATCCCTACCGGTTTATACTTGTCCAGCAAGTTATTCATGCCCGAGATAAAAATAAAAAGATAAACAAAATTAACATTAGGTGAGGTTAAAAAGTCATTATCATAAAAATTTATAAAACAGATAGAAATACCCCGTGTGTAAACCAAAGCTTGATAGTTAGCATTGTTGGTGGGGATTGATTTCACTCTACCACCTGAAACAATGCTGACCCAAATCCATAAGCAACCAGAAGGTCTGCCATGCTTGGGATGAGGGTATAAAATATTGAAACACTCATATCCTTCCAGGTATAACTCTTTAGTTTCCCAAGTCTTCTGGAGCAAAAGGATGTCAGATTGATTTGTCATGTTAATCCATTCTTCAGTGTCTAATTTAGAGGCCAAACCGGCCACATTCTAGTTCAACACCCGTAATAAGGATAAGTCAGAACGATCACCTGAAGAAATGGTTTCCACCTCATTAACCATATTGGTTATAAGAGTCTCCATGGTAGCAATAAAAGTGGAATCAATCGGTTGGGATTGGGGTAGAGGTCAATCAAGAGTGTCTAAATCAGAAATGGCAGAGAACCTGTTTGTCAGCTGAAAAATTGGGCTTGTGAATGAGCGATGTGTATGTAAGAAACCAAGAGATAATTCACAAATGTTTGTGGGTAAGGGGCAATTAGTCTCTCTAGCATTCAGCATAGATCTGACAGTGCCCGGGGGACGAAAATTGATAACGATGCAATCGCCCCTTATGGTTTTTTCTGCTGGTCCCACCCATCCTACCCTTCGTACCATTATGATATCATCTATATCAGGCCTCCTCTACCCTTTGTATTTACCCAGCCAATCCATACATCTGTTCAGTAATTGGTCCCAGGGTTCTGGTTTATTTTTCTTTAATGGGGGTACCTCTGCAAGAATCAGAACATACGGGCAAGTAGCAGGGGATAGATTTAAAACATCCTTATTGAGCTCCACATCCCCACTGGTACGAATGTCAGCTGTACTCGTACAGACTGTCGGGCCAGCCTGGGTGTCACTAAGGGTTATATTTTGGGTATTAGCAGATCCGCCGCAATTTTTAGGGACTATAGAGTTTTTAGTTTTACTATTCGTTTCACGGGGAGCAGATGGTGGTTTTGCTGTTTGGGGTGCTAGTTGCCCACTCAGGGCTAAGTTTTCTTAAGGACTAGCCTCTTGGGATGGTTGTTTGGATTCCATATAAGATGGTTTTACCTTGGTGATTAGGGATTCGATACGGTCTAAACGCTTCCATAACTTTACAAAACTTTCATCTACAAGCCCCTTAACACGTTCATACAGTGTGTCAATAATAATATCCATAGCAGTGTCCCCGAGTGTGAAATTAGAGAAAGCAGTCTGTATGGATTCCGTCTGGGTGTGTGCAGAATTACTTAAGATGTCCAATGAGACTAAATTAGTTCTATCACTGCTGGGAGTTAGGTCTACTACGGCATTCGAGCCCTTAACCCAGTTATTTAATGTTGCATATTGTGAGTTCTGGAGTGGTGGTTCTTTCCGTTTGGAATAAACTGGTTTTACTGCCTTCCTTTTCCTTTTTGCCCCACCTACTTCGGGTTTAGGAGATATTGCTGGAATAGCCAGAGCTAGTGCATCATCTGGACCACTCACGAGTACACGGTCTGGTTCTACTATTGCTCCTGTATTACCAGGCCCTTCCACACTCAATATGCTCTCTCCAGTTAATGGGTGTGCGCGAAGGTCATCCTCACCAAGTGCCATTGTTTGAACATCACTAATCCCAGTCTGTACTGAAGGGTAGTATTTTTTGGGGCCCAGCGACAGACGTCTTTCAGTCAGCTCGATTTCGCTGCTGACTAAGTCCATCGCCCTCTCCAGCATGGTGTCTATGGGCGTAGTATTACGTGTTACAATGCTTACATTCCATTTGGCCATAATATTATTTGCCCCAGACAATCAATTAATGTTCAAAGAACGCCCCACTCACCGCTACAGGGTCCAGCTGTTTATAGAATATCAAAATCAAAAGGAGGTGGCCCAGTCCGGCCTCAGACGGGCACAGATGGGCGCAAGCTGGAGCATCAATTGTGCGCCTGGGAGGGCGTGGCCAAGATGGCGACAGAGTAAGACGTGCCTGCGAGCTCCTCCGGCACCCCGAGCCCTTCATAGCTTTGTTTAGCGGTGTTGGGGCGATTTCAGCCCCGGCTTTTGATTCTCCTGGGTTCGCTGAGGCGTCCTGCATAGGTTTGTCCCTTCTCCCGTCGAGCTACGACACGGGACGGCGGACTTACCCGAGGGGTTACTTTGGTGACGCACGAGCATTGGAAGCGGCCTGCGGGGCTTTGTCTGGGCGGCATCGACTCTTCGCAAGAGGGGACTCGGGACTCTGGCAAATGACCGAGTGAAGAGCTTCTTTGCGAGTCCCCCCCACTGGGCCTGTGACAAGCCTGCCTGTGACTACGGAGCCCTAGCTGGCGGTTGTCGCCGAACGAAGGTGACGAGGAGGCGCCGGCCTGTCTGGAGCTTTGCTGGACAGCGCAGACGACGAACGGGCGAAGAAGGTAGTGCCATCTTGCCTCTCACCATCTGAGCTGAGGCGCCGCATCATGTCGACGAGGAATCGCCAGACTAAACCGAGGAAGGAAGGTCCCGGTAAGGGGGCATCTGGATCGCCCCCCGGTCCTAGCAAGTCGCCGACCAAAGACGACGCTGATGGCCCGGTCACGAAGGCCTTCCTGATTGAGCTTTTTTCCTCCATCAAGGAGGACATCACAGAGCTGAAAGCACAATTAGCCTCCGATCTCCGTAAGGTCCGCCGTGATGTAGACGGCATCGGCGAGCGTGTAGCGACCTTGGAGGACCACGACTTGGGCCTCAGTGGGGACGTCCATCAGTTACAACAAGACTTGCTCCAGCTTCGCGAGGTGAATCTGGACCTCCAGACCCACTGCGAGGACTTGGAAAACCGGTCCCGTCGCAATAACATCCGAATTCGAGCGGTGCCCTGGGATGGAGACGGTGGCAATCTGCGGGAATATGTGGAAGCTCTCTTTTTGCACATTCTGGTGGAGGACGATCGCAATGAAGTCAAGATGGACAGAGTACACCGGGTGGGCCTCCCGCGTGGCGCACGCTCGCCGCCTCCCGACATCTTGGTTTGTGTCCACGACTTTCAGCTGAAGGAGGCGATCCTGCCGAAGGCGAGAGACACTAACAATTTGCTTTTTCGTGGGCACAGCCCTCAACTTTTCCAAGACCTGGCGGCCTCCACCCTGCAAAAGCGACGGGACTTTCGCCCGATCACGGCTTTTCTGAGGGAGCAGGGGGTGTCCTACTCCTGGGGTCACCCCTTTCGACTTATCTTCCGGTGGCAAAATAGACTGGTGTAAGTGCGAACGGTGGCGGCCGCCAGGGATTTGCTCGGAATGGAGGAAACATCTGCCAGCGCCTCACCGAGAAGACGACGCCGTTCCGGGTCTCCGAATTGGCAGAGAGTGGGCCGACATGGCGCAGCAGAAGGTCCATCCCCAGTGGCGAGCCAGAGTGAAAGGGGAGATGCTTTGGCCTCGGTGGCCCAGGTGACTGAATCAAGCCGAGTGGACAGCTCCTCTGCGGCTTAGGCCCCCTCAACAGCGGCTCGTGGGAGCCGGGGGGCTCTACCACCTCAGGTACTCTGTGGGACAGTTCTCCGATGGAGGGTTACCCCGACCCTGGATTCGGGGGGGCATTACCAGGGTCTTCTACCCCCGACCCTTACGGTCATGTCCGGCTTTCATTGTTCTCTTTCTACTTTTTGCTTTCCCTTTTTTGTGGTTTGTTTCTGAGGCTCCTGTGGGTTTGGGTGGGCTAGATGGGGATGGCTTCCGGTGGTGGTGGGCGGGGACCTGGTATGGCTGTGGTGTGTCTAGTTTGTGTTTAGCGGTGGGCTGCACTGTTTGGAGCGCTGGGGAGGGAGGTTGGTCTCGATGTTGCCTGTTGCGATAGGATCCTGGAACGTTAAAGGCCTTAATTCTCCTCAAAAGCGCCAGAAAGTTTGGAAATATATTTTAGATCATCAGCTGGATGTGGTGGGCCTGCAGGAGACCCATTTGGCCCGCAAAGATGAAACCAGGCTTAAGCACAGGCAGTATCCCCTGATTTATAAATCCTCAGCCACTACTAAGCACCGTGGGGTTGCGCTTTTGTTCCGATCTGCCCTTCAGTTTCAGCCTGTGGGGGTGCGGGGGGACAAGGAGGGACGGTGGTTGATGGTGAAGGGAATGCTCATGGGTAAGCTTTGCACCTGGGTGGTGGTTTATGCTCCAAATACAGGGCAACATGGGTTCCTTGAGAATCTTCTGAGTGTGATTGGGGACTTTGGGGAGGGAGCGTTGATTGTGATGGGGGATTTCAATTTGGTGTGGGATAAGAGTCTTGACTGTTCACATCAACAGAGGACGGAGGCGGGTCTCTTTTCCCCTGAGCTGCGCGATACTTTGTTAAGTCTGGGCCTTATTGATAGCTGGCGCTCCCTCCACCCCCGCACTAGGGACTACACGTTCTATTCACATGTTCACCACACATATTCCCGTCTCGACCATATTTTTGTGCATCAATCTTTACAATGCGACCTGCACGATAGCAACATTTTTCCACTTTCAGTTTCGGATCATAGCCTTTTGGCGACGTGCTTGAACTGGGCCCCAGAGTCGTCCCCTCATCGCAAATGGTATTTCCCGGCATCCCTTACGCGAGATGAGGAATCCTGCAAGAAGCTTAGGGCGGCTATTGGTTAGTTCTTTGAGCTGAATAAGATTGGTGACACCTCGATCTTTACCCAATGGGACGCGTTCAAGGCGACGACACGGGGCACGTGCATTGCATTGAACTCCGCCCTGAACAGGCTTCGTTGTGAGGAGAGGGAGGCGCAGGAGGCGGAACTGACGACGTTGAAAACTGCGCATAAGCAGAATCCTTCTAGAAAGACCCTCCGCCCTCTTGCTGCGGTGCGAGGGAAGCTCAGGGCGCACTATAATAATCGAGCTGAATATACCCTCCTGCGCCTACGGCGCCTCTCCTACGCTCAGGGCAACAAAGTGGGGAAGCACTAAGCACGGCAGCTCCGTGATAAACGTGAGAGGGAATATGTGGGTGGCATTCGGAACCCCTCCGGGGTAGTGGAACACAGGGACGCGGTTAAGGCAGAGCTCTTCGGCGACTTCTGTGCCGCACTATACTCGGCGGACCACCTGGTGCCGGCCGCTCAACAAGCATACTTGGAGGCCTTGTCGCTACCGCAGGTCTCCAAGGAATGGAACGAGCTCTTGGAGGCCCCGTTTACTAGGGAGGAGGTGCTTTCAGCCATTCGGTCCCTCAAACCGCAAAAGGCCCCGGGCCCGGACGGCTATACGGCCTCCTTTTATCAGACGTTCGCGTCCGAGTTGGGAGACCACTTGGTGCTCCTCTTCAACAACATGAGGGAGGCGGGCCACACTTCGGGCACAATGGCGGAGGCTATGATTTCGATTATTCCCAAGGTGGGGAAAGATCCCTCCAAATGTGAATCGTACCGGCCCATAGCCCTCTTGAATGTTGATGCCAAATTGTATTCTTCTATCTTAGCCACCCGGCTCAAGGACCTTATGCCTGCTCTCATCCATCCGGATCAATCGGGCTTTATAAAGGGTCGTCAGACCCATGATAACACCAGACGGCTGACTCATCTAATTGAGAAAGCCGAGCGCTTTGGCATTCCAGCTGTTCTGCTAGGCCTTGACGCTGAAAAGGAGTTTGATCGGGTTGACTGGAACTTTCTCTTTAGTACTCTTCATGCTTTTGGCTTTTCTCCCAAATTTATAGATATGCTTCGGGCCAACTATCATGGCCCGCGTTCGAGAGTTATGGTGAATGGTCATGTCCCGTGGCACAAGGCAGGGTTGTCCCCTTTCTCCCTTACTTTTTGCGCTTAGCATTGAGCCTCTTGCCATTAGGGAGCGAGAGGACCCAGATATTGTGGGCCTTCCCTTTTCGGGGGAACAGCACAAAATATCATTGTTTGCTGATGACGTCCTCTTGTCGCTGGCTGACCCCGGGACTTCCCTTCCACGGGTGCAGGAGGTACTATCCCAGTTTGAAGCAGTGGCGGGATTCCGAGTGAACCCCGGCAAATCATACATACTCAATCTCACGCTTCCGCCTTCTGAGGTAGAGCGCATTCGTCCGCTCACGCCCCTGGCCTGGTCTGGCTCCTTCATTCAATATCTCGGGGTCAAGCTGACCTCCTCCATCGCCACCTTGTATGCAGCTAACTTCCCTCCCCTGCTGACTCAGATACAGGCTGAGCTGAATCGCTGGAAGCCTATGTTTATCTCTTGGCTGGGACGCGTGCATGCTGTCAAGATGACGCTGCTCCCCAAGCTTCTTTATCTGTTCCAAGCCCTCCCCATTCCGTTGGACGGGTTTTTTTTTTCGACGTCTGAAGACTATGGTTCTGCGTTACATCTGGCAAGGGGGCCGTGCTAGACTCTCCTTTCTTACGCTTCGCCGGCCTTTGAGGAAGGGCGGGGCTGGCCTTCCAGACATGCTTCTTTACTACAAGGCGGCACAACTCCGGGTGTTGGCTGAATGGACCCAAATGGAGTCAGAGAAGCATTGGCTGCATATGGACAGGAGTGTGGTGGGACGTTCTATTTGGGACCTGGTTTGGAAGGCGAAGGGGGATCGGCCTCGCAACGCATACATTAGCACCCCTACGAGCACCACTCTGAAGGTCTGGGACTCGGTCTCTAATGATGAGAGATGGACCTCCTATCCTTCCCCCTTCACACCGATTCACTTTAATCCAGCGTTTCCGCCGGCTCTTGTTGAGGGGCCCTTTGATGGGTGGAAGGCGGGGGGCTGCCACGCACTTACACATTTGTTTCATGGCTATGAGCCACTCACCTTCCAAAATTGCATGTGTGATTATGGTGTGCCACCTACTGAGCGCTACCGGCACGCCCAGCTGCTACATTGGGCACGGTCTCCTGAGGTGCGGGAAGCTGCGACGAGGCCTCCCACGGATTTCGAATCTTACATTACACGCACATCATCTATGAAGGGGGTGATTTCCTTCCTCTATGATCTACTGTTAACCACGGCTATCTCACCTCGCCCTAGATACATGGGTTTGTGGGAGGAGCACCTGGGGCGGGACATTTCCGATGAAGAGTGGTCCCATCTTTGGCGAGATCTACACACATTTAATCACTCGATCGATCTGAGAGAAGCACATCTGAAGACCATGCTAGATTGGTACCTGTATCCAACCCGATTGAAAAAGATTTTTCCCTCAGCGTCTGACAGATGTTGGCGGGGCTGTGGTCTCCTGGGGGACTTTCGCCATATCTGGTGGGATTGCCCCATCATACGCCCTTATTGGGAGGAAATTCTGTCACATATTAGGGAGATTCTGGGCTACCCGATTCCAGATTCCATTGGCTTCGTGCTCCTGGGTCTTCGGGACCCGCTTCTGGAGCACCAAACCAGGGCTGACAAGCACATCCTTTGGCTCTGTTTGGGGGCGGCCAAACTGACTCTGGCTGCTGCATGGAAAAAGAGGGAGGCCCCAGCTCTTTCCCTTTGGTTTGCTAGGTTATGGAGGCTGCTGAGTGTGGGGCGTATGGCGGACATTTTCAGAAATAACTTTAAGAACTTTACTTTCAGATGGGGCCCACTGGTCCGCTTTCTCTCTCGGGGGTTGCCGTCAGCGGTTTGCCCGCCCACTATACGTGCCTTACATCTGTTCCAGGTGTGAACTGTACTTGTGTGAATGGTTATTGTCAGGTTGCCACCATCGGGGGGGATGGGTGCACCGGGGTGGTTGGAGCCTACTGGGAAGGGCGGGGGGCGGTTTGGTTTGTTTTTCCTTTCTGAAGGGAGATGTGGACGATTTGATTTTTCTGATATTTCTTGCCGTTCGTTTTTCTTTTGGCCGACCTGCTTGGAGGAGTACATGGACTTAGTCGCTAAGCCTTTGACTTGGATGGATCTGCCCGATACCAAGGTAGGCTTTCCCCTCCGGATTTCCTCGAGGGGCTGTACATTGTCCCGGGCGGATTTTTGAACCCTTTTTTTTTTAACTCTTATGTCCTGCCCTGAGTGCTGACGCTGCTTAGCCCTTCATAACTGTTATTATTGCTCGGCCTTTTGCATTGGCCCCTGCGTGGGCACTTCTTTGATTTGCAATTCATGTGCTTTCATCCCCTTTCTCTTCTGTTGTTTCTAACTTTCTATTCTTTCAATAAAAATATCTTTACCAAAAGTGCGCCTGGGTTCCCCGGGGCTGCTGGGAATAGCAGTTCTCCCAGACACGCTGGCCGTTGCCCCCACGGCGTGGAGGAGAGAAGTAGAGCTCCCAGCCGTTGCCCTCACGGCTCCTGATCTGTTGCAGCCTGTGAGTTGCTGATGAAGGCAGAGCAGAGAGTGTCCCAGAACAAAGTCTTCTCCTACGAGCGGCTCAGCGAGGAGTGATATAGCGCTGATGTAGGGCTTGTGGCGCTGATGTAGCGCTTGTGGACGGGTGCAGATGTGAGCATGGCTCCTGGACCTTGGAGTCCCATGAAGGCAGAGCAGAGTGTCCCGGAACAAAGTCTTCTCCTACAAGCGGCTTTTTCTCAAGGTCCAGCTCCCCTCACGCTGCCTTATGAGTCCCTAGTATATAGTACCATATGTACCCAGGGCATAGGTACTCCAGAGGCCTACCAAGGGCTGCAGCATGTATTATGTCACCCCTGGGAAGCTTTCCAAAATTTCAAAACAGGACTGCTACTGCAGCCTGGGTAAGGTGGTGCATGCACCCCTTACTTAGATATAGGTTACCTATATCTACCTTAAATCACTACACATATAAACCTGTCACCCCTATGGTAGGCCTTATCAATCCTGAAGGCAAGGTGCTGGGTTTTGTGTGAGAGGGTGCCCATGCATGAGCAGAGCACCTCTGCAGCCTTCGGTATCTATTCTCCGGGGTTGTTCTGTGATGCAGCCAGACCATATACTCTTAAGTGCATTATAACCTCGTAGTAAATGCTAACTTTGGGATGGCTGCGCGGAAACATGTTGTGTTTGGTGTCAAACACTTTCAAATCATACCCCCTGCTAGTCCAGGCAGCGGGGGTATGATCCCATTCTTCTAGAGGGAGAGACATGTACACACCGGTATACCCGGTACCAGTTTTAAAGAGCCCTGGCATCACAAAATGGATGCTGCAGCCACAGACACGAGTCTGGCCTCCTGCTGCTGGACGGAACTCCGGCAGGGGAGGCCTGGACAATAGGTTTCCTGTCACAGGGAGGTGTAACAACCTCCCAGACAGGCTTTAGAATATTGGGGCTGATTGGGTGCACTCCAAGAGTGCTTTGAAGTCCGCACTGGGGGCATATTTGGAGTCCCTGTGCATAGTCCAGGTCAAACCGATGGCAGGGGCTACCAGCCCCTGCTCTGGTGCAAAACTGGACAAAGGAAATGGGTGTAGCCACCCCTCTTTCCAAACCCTTCCATAGGTGGGTCCCCAGAGTATGTCCATCCCCTTCCTTGGTTATAAGTAAGGAACCCCTGGCAACAGGACTTTAGATTACACCTGGATGAAACTCTGCTAAAGAAATCCCAGAACTTCGATGATCTACACGACTAAATGACTGAAAAATCTCCCTTGGAATAAAGGAGTTACTCCCCTGCTTGGCAGGCACCAACGAACCACTTGCCGGTCTGCATCTCCGAAGCTGCTGCCGGACTCTGAAATAGCAAAGCTGAGACCAGCAGCCCTTGTGAGTACTGTGGAACCGGAACTCGTAGACACCGTACACATTTGCAAGTGCATCCACTTCTCGACATTCCTTGAGGCTGTGCTTTGGGTTACTTGTAGCACAAGCCCTGGGCACCTTTTGCACCGAAGACTGCAGGCCTACACTCCACAAGTGTTCCGTGAGCCAGTTCCGTGTGTTTCTGCTCAAGGCCCCTTCACAATACATGGTCTGTCAACTGGTGGGTCCCTGTGAAAGAAACTCTGACTTTTCGTGGGCTTCCCTGGTTGGTCCAGATGTGCCCTGACTCCCCACCAATTGGTGAGTCCCTCGGACCTTGCTGTTCCGCACCAAAGCATTTCTTCTCTTTCTGGGTGGGTTGCTGTTGCCAAAATTTGTAAAGTCCAATCTGGCCATCAACGTGGCAGCACGCGACATCCTTTGTGGGACAGCTCGAATCCAGCTCCTGGTCATCATCAACGACTCCTGGTCTTAATGGCTGCAGAGTCAAGCTTCACCTCTTCACACCTGAATCACCCGGCGTCGGTGGACATTCGTCTATCGTGCCCCTGGCAACTGGCTAGTGCCCAAGACTCTGTCCCCTCTGCTTTCAGGTTCTTCCCATCTTCGATCCAGGCTTGGATCACACCAGACACTTTCCTCTTCGACTGCAGCAGCACTTTGCAGCAGATCGCCATTGAAATCAATGACTATTCCCGACACCAAAAGGCACCTATGAACCCGGCTTCCTTGGGTGAGGTAACACAAGTACTCTGGTGCTCCTGTGGGTGTTGGCCCTAGAACCCTTTAAGTCTAAAGGAGTTTGCTCAAAGTCCTCTCCTAAGTGTCCTTTATCTTTAAATTTCAAACCGCGACTTTCCCCATAGAAGCTAATGGTGATTCGCGGCTGTGTTCTCACACTGCACATGTCCCCGTGGGTCCCCTGTGTCACTACCTTGGGTGGTTCCTTGTTGCCCCAGCGATTCTACAGGCTCTAGGCCTTGTGTCTAGCCAAGTCGTGGTTCTTATACCACTTTATTGATATATGGTTTCGTACGCCACTAGGGCTCAGCGTATATTGTGGTAATTTACTGTGTGATACTAAGTGTAACATATGCGCTTTGACCTTTAGCCTCATAAATAGACTAGTAGGGTGTGTTTAGAATAAATACATATATTTTATATATATACCTGGTGTGGTTCTCCTTTCATTTGGTAATTCAAGAGGCTATAGACTGGTAAAACAAGCTGCTTTACATTCCTTCAAGCGGTACAAAAGGGGGTGGTGATGGACGGAGCATCTGAATCAATCAAACACTCACACCCAGTCAAAAGATCTGGGTTTAATCCATCACCGTTCTTTAGCCCACTCTGCCACCTCAGTTCAGACATGGCTATATGCAAATCAGTCTGACCCTGTGCCTCATGGGAACAGTCCAGCCCGAACTGCCAAGCCAGGTCTTCCCTGGACCGGAAACAAGCTTCTGAGGACCGGTTTCTCGCATTCCAGCCGTCTTCAGCCCGGCTTGCTTGAATCCAGTGGCAAAGTGAGCAAGGGACTCACGTCTGAGCATACCCTGCCACACTTATGGCGGCCAAAAGCGGTAAAAAAGGGGGCGGTGATGGACGAAGCATCTGAATCAATCAAACACTCACACCCAGTCAAAAGATCTGGGTTTAATCCATCACTGTTCTTTAGCCCACTCTGCCACCCCAGTTCAGACATGGCTATATGCAAATCAGTCTGACCCTGTGCCTCATGGGAACAGTCCAGCCTGATCTGCCAAGCCATGTCTTCCCAGGACCGGAAACAAGCTTCTGAGGACCGGTTTCTGGCATTCCAGCAATCTTCAGCC
Organism: Lissotriton vulgaris; assembly: GCF_964263255.1. Classification (NCBI taxonomy): domain Eukaryota; kingdom Metazoa; phylum Chordata; class Amphibia; order Caudata; family Salamandridae; genus Lissotriton; species Lissotriton vulgaris. Next base: position 10,463 of record NW_028249101.1, on the reverse strand, counting down.
CGGCTTGCTTGAATCCAGGAGCAAAGTGAGCAAGGGACTCACGTCTGAGTATACCCTGCCACACTTATGGTGGCCAAAAGCGGTACAAAAGGGGGTGGTGATGGAGCAGATCAATGACGATTCCCGACACCAAAAGGCACCTATGAACCCGGCTTCCTTGGGTGAGGTAACACAAGAACTTTGGTGCTCCCGTGGGTGTAATACAAGCTGCTTTACATTCCTTCAAGACTTAGCCTGAAGGCTGCTCTCCACAGCTACCACTAGGATAGCTTTCAAATAAGGTTGTCTTTAACCTATCACCTCTAACGGGTTGTTTGGACTTGTACAAGGTCCCCACTATTACTAGTGGACAGCATATATGTAGTGTATTGTATCTTGGTCATTCTGTTCTCGTGCTAATTATTCTTATCTCGTGTGCACATGCTTGAGCGTGTGCACGGAATGTATTCATGTATTCTTTTAAATGTGGAGACGCTTTCAGAAGCCAGGTGTCCGTTGTGCTTGTTCAGTTGCTGCTTGGACTCCTGGCTGATGAGGCGCTCCTCCTGTGATTGGAAACCTATCAATAAACTTCATTTGGATTATATTCCTCTTCTGGAATCTTATTTAAGACTATTAGTCTTCTACATATTGGCGACGATCGGGATTGTTTCCATCACCGACACACGCAAAAGGATTTTTGACGAATTTTTCATTTTTTTTAATTCCGTCAAATTTGGATTTATTCAAGCGATTCCTCGATGACCTTTCACACCATACTGGTTTATTTGGTCAAGCGGATCGTTAGATTATTTGGGCCAGATTTACACTGCGGAGGAGCGAGTTTGAATTTGTTTCATCAACACTTCTGTTGATCTAAGTGTCGTCGATGTTTTAACTAGAGGCGGAAGACTACGAGCAGAGACTTTGGTCTGTGATTGGAGACTTAAGACTGTCTTCGGATTTGCCGAGGGGATTGAAAGTAAGCTCGTCTCTGTTTGCATTTTGAATTACGCGCTTACCGGTCTCCTGGAACGCCGGCATCGCGTCTTCAGATCATCGCACAGTCTTCGTCTGGAACTCTGGAATACGCGTGGAATTCTGGGATTCACGCCTACGACGCTACGCACGGACGACGCTTCACACGTTTGACGCTACGCATGGCAGCCATTTTTGTAAAGTTTGAAGCTTCACGCGTCTTGTTTTGTTATCTGCGTGTGACCTCGGCGATTCACACGCCTCACGGACAAGACAAGCATTAACAACAACAGTCTTTGAAGCAGTATTTCGAGCCATTAATCAAAACGTTTTCTTTCCAGCAGATTGTGTTATTCAGGTTTTATATTTTGCCTACGTAATAAGTTTTGCACGTTTGTTCTCTTGTTTTATTGCATTTTACTGGTGTGTGACAAGCCTTACTAATTTTATTTTTGCACATTTTAGCTTCTACTGTTTAATATTTGTAACATGGCTTCTGTTAGGGAGGTCACTCAACCCCCTCCTTTCCTTGAGAAACCTGGAAAGCCTACTTTGTTATGGTCGGAGTGGTTTGGCTTGTTTGAAAATCACATTTTGGCAATTGATGCATCTGACTATTCTCCTCCTAGGAAGTTTGCTCTTCTTTTTGGCAGTCTTGGGTTAGCGGCACAACGCATTTTTACGAGCCTGGTACCCATACCTCCTCCAGCTGCTGATTCAGGTGATAGTGAATGGAATATTTATATAGAGGCTATTGCCAGATTAAAGAAGCAATTTGAAGAATCTCCTAACATCATGCTGGAGAGGCACAATTTCTATAAAAGAAAACAAAAGGAGGATGAAAAAATTGACGAATATATTTCAGCATTGAGGGTGTTAGCTATTACCTGTGATTTTGGCCCTTTGCTTGACAATTATATTCGTGATCAATTTGTGTTCAATTGTTCTTCTACCAAAGTGAAGGAAAGAATTCTTAGTTGTAAGAATCCATCATTGTCCGAAGTTATTGACCTTAGCCTTAGTATTGAAAGATCAGTAACTTCTACTAAAGCCATGGCACTAGATACTGTCACTAAAGTTAATTTTATTTCAGATGATGTGCCTGAGGATGGTCTATATGCTATTTCTAGTAAAGAAGCTAAGGAAAAGTGGCAAAGTAAAACTAGTGGCAATACGAATAAACAAAATGTTTGTTTTAGATGTGGGTCCAAATTCCACATTGGGAATTTTAAGGGGTGTCCCGCCATGAACAAACGTTGTGTTTTGTGCAAAAAAGTAGGACACTTCCAAAAGGTTTGCAGATTCCAAAAGAAATCTGTCAAGGTCAACTATGTGGATATGGATGAATGTAATGACACCTTTGATAATCTGATGTTGATGGTGGAGTGTGATGATTCCGAACCTATTAAGGGACCTTTGTGTGAAGCCATAATTGACAATGTTAAATTACAAGTAATGGCTGATTCTGGAGCTCCCATTACTATACTCAGGGACTCTACATGTTTTGATAAATGGGGAACGGATGTGAAATTAAGTCAATCTGATGTTAATTCAAAAGCTTTCAGTGAGAAAGATATTGACATGTTAGGCTTTTTCTTAACGAGTGTGGAGGTCCTGGGTAGGTCCATTATTACAAAAGTCTACGTGGCGATTAAAGGAAAAGATATCGTAGGTTGGAAAGACCTCGCTAAAATGGGTCTATATCTTGTCCCAGGGGATGAAAATCCAATTAAAGTACGTGACTTTCCTAGCTGCTTTATTGAGGAAGCAAAAATTGATAGAGCTGATTTACTAAGTGAGTTTAAAAATGTGTTTAGTAACAAAATTGGCCTTGTGAGTGGCGCAGAACACAAAATTAGACTCATTCCCGGAGCATCCCCTGTTTTTCATAAGGTTCGCCCTGTTCCTCTTAGTGTCAGGGCGGAACTTAAAAAGATGCTTGAGGATCTGGTTAAGGACAAGATTATAGAACCTTCAGAATCCTCCCAATGGGTTGCGCACATCGTCGTAGCACGCAAGAAAAATAATGAGATCAGGCTATGCGCAGACCTCAGAGGTCTCAATAAAAACATTAAAATTGACTGTCATCCTCTCCCTAAAATTCAAGAGCTGTTAGCAAATCTGGGCGGAGCCAGGTGGTTTTCATTGTTGGACTTAAAGTCCGCTTACCATCAGATTCCCTTGTCTAAGGATTCTCAAGAGTTAACAACCTTTGTGACCCCATTTGGAGCTTTTAAGTTTCTGAGGCTCCCATTCGGGTTAGCTTCAGCAGCTAGCGTTTTCCAAAGGTTAATGGACTCTTTGTTTGGGGATCTGGTGGGGGTACAAGCATATTTGGATGACATTTTGATTTTCGCAAAAACAATGAATGAACATAATGTTCTACTTAAAAAGGTTTTGTCCATTCTGGGTAGTAGGGGTATGACAGTCAGGGAAGACAAATGCAAGTTCGGGGTGTCTGAATTAGAGTACTTGGGTCATTCAATTTCGAAATCTGGCATTAGACCGAAATTTTCTGTGGTTAGGGCTTTAATGGAAGCTAAACCTCCAAATGATAAAGATGCTCTGCGTTCGTTTCTGGGCCTAGCCGAGTACTATGCCAGGTTTGTAGAAGGGTACGCTCAAGTGGTGGAACCTCTGAGGTTACTTCTTAAGAAAGGACAAAAGTTTGTTTGGACAAAAGATTTGGATGAGACTTTTGCTTAAGTCAAGAATTTAATTGTCTCTGCACGTTCCCTTCAGGCGTTTAGGGATGATTCCATGTGCATTATTGCAGTAGATGCGAGCATGAAAGGTCTTGGAGCTGTGCTATGTCAGCAGGTGGAGGGCAAGGAACACACGGTAGCCTTTGCCTCTAGATCTTTGAAGGACTTTGAAAAGCACTACAGCACAATTGAAAGGGAGGCGTTAGCCTGTGTGTGGGCGGCCCAAAAGTTTAAGATGTACATCTGGGGTCGCAAGTTTGTAATGCTATCTGATCACAAACCTCTTTCATTTATTTTTAGCAAAGTTTCGGGTACCAATAGTCTTTCTCCTAGGCTGACTAGACTGGTTTCTAAACTGCAGGAATTCAATTTCGAATTAAGGCACATCACTGGGGGTAAAAACGTCAGGGCAGATTGCTTGTCCAGGATGTTGATGGACAAAGATGATGAGGATGACTTAGTTGAGGAAGATGTGGAATGTGTCTCTATGGTGGACGCTATTGGGGAATGTAATTCGGTCATTTCTGAAAAGGATTGGAAAGAGGCTAGTGAAATGGATGGTGTTTTGTCCCAGGCTTTGGAGTTTTCAGCTAAGGCTTGGCCGGATGTTAGGAATCTGTCTGGGGACCTAAAGAATTTCGCTCAGGTGGCGGAGGAACTCTCAGTCAAGGATGGAGTTTTATTGAGAGGCGATAAGTTCGTTCCTCCCAGTGGTTTAAGGAACACTGTTATCAAATTAGCTCACGAGGGTCACCTTGGTGTGACCAAGACTTGTATGAGAATCAAAGCTCATTATTGGTGGCCGGGTATTGACTCGCAGGTAAGGGCTACTGTGGACAATTGCGAAGAATGTTTGTTGTCTGATAAACATTGGAAGACTCACCAGGCCCCATTACAACCTTCTCAATTTCCGGGGATGGCTTGGAAGAAGGTTGCTTTAGATTTCTCCGGCCCATATAAAGTTCTTCCGGAAGGGAAGAGGTACCTTATCTTAGCAATCGATTACTTCTCTAAATGGATGTATTATAGGTTTGTAGAGGCTCCGGATTCAGATAATACCATTGCTTTCCTTGAAAGATTGTTCTTGTTGGAAGGAGCCCCTCGAACCTTAGTAACTGACAATGGGACCCATTTTGTCTCTGACAAGATGTGTAAATTTTTGAAACCACACGATGTGAAACAGTTGAAGGTGGCACTTTATTCGCCCTCATCTAATGGTCTAGTTGAGCGCGGCAATAAAGTTTTGAAAGAAGGGATACAAACGGCCATAGCATCTGGTGTGGATGTTTTTAAATTTTTGGAAAAGAAAATTTGGAATTATAATGTCTCGCCCCATTGTACGACTCAAATGTCCCCTTTTCAATTGTTGCGGGGAAGGGAATTCCATTCTCCTTTATTTCCTGCTTGGTTAAGGAAAGTGGAGGGCATTCAATTTCCACCTGTTAGGGATAACATTGACTTTTCAGTCAAACAGAAACAGGCAGTAATGAAAGAAAATTATGACAGGTCAAAATGTGTAAAAGACATTCAAATGTTGGTGGGGGATTGGGTTATGATCAAGAAACCCTATAAAGTTGCGAAAGGTTTGTCTATGTTTTCAAGTCCTGTTCAAATCCTTAAAGTCAGTAAAAATGCGGTCTTTCTGGGGGACAAGGGTTGGTGGAACGTGAGACAATTGGCAAAGTTGACTGCAGACCAAGCTGCCCTCATTTCTAGGAGGAAAAATGTATCCACTCAGGAGGGTTGTGATTGGTCACATTGGCTTCAACCAAAAATAATTCAAGCTAGCGAAGGTTTGCCTCCTACGTCACCTGTTCCATCTAATGATTCCTCCCCTGCTCATAATACTGTAGTTTCCCCTGCAGTTCCGTCTTGCAGTCGCAGTGGTCGTATTAGAAGACCCCCTGCAAGATAGAACGAGTTTATATCTTTTTAGTTGTTGTAATTATTCCTTTGTTCCTCTTTTCTGTATATTTGCATAAGGGGGAAGGTGATGTAGTGTATTGAATCTTGGTCATTCTGTTCTCGTGCTAATTATTCTTATCTCGTGTGCACATGCTTGAGCATGTGCACGGAATGTATTCATGTATTCTTTTAAATGTGGAGACGCTTTCAGAAGCCAGGTGTCCGTTGTGCTTGTTCAGTTGCTGCTTGGACTCCTGGCTGATGAGGCGCTCCTCCTGTGATTGGAAACCTATCAATAAACTTCATTTGGATTATATTCCTCTTCTGGAATCTTATTTAAGACTATTAGTCTTCTACAATATACCAGGCCAACCTCTCACAATCCATAGCAGCCACCTCTGAAGATGGAGACCGTGAGGAGGACCCTGGACAGTGAACCCATAGCAGTCACCTCTGGAGATGGAGACAGTGAGGAGCGCTCGGACCGTGAACCCATAGGAGCCACCTCTGGTGGAACCTCTGAAGATAGAGACACTGGGGTGCAGCCTGGACAGTGAACCCATAGCAGTCACCTCTGGTGAAACGTTTAAAGATGGAGACGGTGAGGAGGAGCCTGGACAGTGAACCCATAGCAGTCACCTCTGGAGATGGAGACCGTGAGGAGAGCCTGGACAGTGACCCATAGCAGCCACCTCTGGTGGAACCTTTGAAGATAGAGACCGTGAGGAGAGCCTGGACAGTGACCCATAGCAGCCACCTCTGGTGGAACCTTTGAAGATGGAGACACTGAGGAGGAGCCTGGACAGGGAACCCATAGCAGCCACCTCTGAAGATGGAGACCTGGGGTAACGCTGGGTGGTAAGAAATATGTGCCAGCCCGGTGATGCCACAACTTTCCCACACAAAAGTGTGGAATAAGTGATTTTTTCAGCTAAATTTGAGGTTTGCAGGGGATTCTGGGTGAAAAAACGTTGGGGAATCCTTGCAAGCCATACCTCCCTGGAATCCCCTAAGTGTCTAGTTTTCACAAATGTGTGGGTTTGGTAGGTTTCCTTGGGTGCTAGCTGTACTAGGACCCAAAATTCAGAAGTAGGCATAGTCTGCAAAAAAGTCTGTGCCTAGTGGGCGTTCGGACGCCCTGGGGAGAGGGAAATCGGGGCTATTGCCCCGATATGCCCCCAAGAGGGGCAGAAAGACTGGCTATTTTGTTTGGGTGGGTGGGGACATTGGGATGCCGATTCTGGGCAGCCCCCACCCCGACATATAAAAAAAAGCCAACATTATCGCACTATTGCCCATAACTTTGAAAAAATTAAAATCCCTGGTGCCTACTGAACTTTCTGACCCCTCCCCCTCCCCAGAGGGTCAGAAGGACTGTAGATTTGTTTTATTTTGGGTGGGGGTATTTGCATGCCCATTCTGGGCAGCCTCCACCCCTAGGTATATATAAAAAAAATCCCTGGTTCCTAGTGGGCTTTCTGGCCCCCCTCGAGGGCCAAATCAGGCGCTATTACCCCCATCTGCCTCCTGGGTTGGGCAGACAACTTAGTATTACTTTGGGGCGTTGGTGGGGGCTTTGGCATGCCCATTCTGGGCAGCCTCCACACCTGGAGCGTAAAAAATAAATACCGGGCTTCTACCGTGCTTTCTGCCCACCCAGGGGGGGAGGGGAAGAAAGGCTGTCTGGGTAAATAAAATGGGGGGGCCCTCCCCCCTCCCTGGTGGCTAGTGGGTGGATCCCTGCTTGGGGATCGCCCTCCTGGGGTGATGCCCAAGCAGGGATCCACTAGGGAAAGGTACCAACGATGTCTCCCCCGAGTGCTCGGGGGCTGAGAGAGCGCCACGAGCACCGAAACACTCATATTAAAACTACGTTTCAGTTTGGGTTGTAGTCTAATGACGACAGTACACCATGCGCGCAATCGTCGTTAGCCTGAAAACCTGTGACGGCCCTCAGGAGGTTGGGGAAGCCTCACGAGGCAAAAAACAAAATGGAATTCCCTCTGCTGTCTACAGCATAGGAGTTCAATGTCCTCATGACGGAACCATTCGGTCATGAGCACCGAAAGGGTTAAGAGAGGTATAAAGAGGGAATTTGGTGTATTCCCGTTGGACAAGGGCAGATTTGTATGTTTTTACAAATCATTTTCAGAAATTGAGAGAAGATGCAGCAAAGTGCTATGATGAAGGGAAGGTCTGTTTACTTAGAACAGTTCTGGTGGTGGATCAAAGGGCCCCATGTATTGATGGAGAAGTCAATGGCCAACCCGCTTCATTTCTGATTGATACAGGGCCTACACGTTCCACAGTTTGTTCTGTTGAAGTTCCAAACCTACCTCTCTCTGAAAGAGAAGTCAAAGTTGTAGGGATCAGTATTCAGCAATTTTCCAGTTAAAATGGGACCAATGTAATATAAAAAATAGTTTACAGTTTACAAGCCCAGTGAACTTGCTTGGAAGGGATATTTTTTGCAAGGTGACTGTGTTTTTTATTGCACGCCAGATAATGTTGCAGTAGAAACCCAGGATGCGGATTCAGTTTTTAAATTAGACTGAGGACATCAGAGTAGATATGTACCAAGTTTTGACAAGAGAAACATATCTCCAGATTTCACACATTCAGTTTGAGTTGAGGTATGGGATTTCACTGGAAAATAAATTGAGTTGATCAAAACAGCAGAACCTGTCAAAATTAGAGTTAAAGTACATGCCATTTTCCCCTGCACTAGACAATACAGACTAACAAAAGTGGCCGAAGGGGGAATGAAACTAGTATTTGAGAAAATTACTGAACAAGGAATGCTTCTAGGAGTGCTTGGTAGCCAATGCAATTTTCTGGAGAGGGGAATTAAAAAGCTAAAGGGCAAATGGACGATTGTACCAGACCTCGGAAAAAGAAGTAAAATTGTGGTACCGAATCCAGCAGTAATATTGTTCCAGATTTCAACAGAGGCAGAATGGTAGACAGTCAATGACTTGTGCCAAGCGTTCTTTCCAATACCATTACTTGAGGATTCTCAGCTCCTTATTGCATTTACATTTTTGAATAAAGTTCTTGTGTGGTGTAGGATCCCACAATGGTAGCCTGAGAGTCCATTGATTTTCTCAAATACTCAAAAAGGAATTGGAACATTCTAAATTGCCATGTAACTCAACTCTAATGCCGTATATCAACAATCTCTTAATAGTTTCTAAGACAAAATAGGATTGTAAGTATGATACCAATGCATTGTTTGAATCATTTGGACAAACATGGAAATTAAGTCTCCCCAGCAAAAATATAGTTTGTGAAAAGGAGGTTATTTATCTCAGACATAATATTGAAGAAAGTGTGTGAAATGTTTCAAAAGAACGCTATTGTGCAATTTTGAAATTGAGTCCCCTGACCACCCAGAGGGAGGCTTGGATGTTTCTTGGTATTGTCAACAATAGATCTAAAACTTTTTCCTGATTGCAAAGCCGTAAGTCTAACCTGTAATAATGTACAAGATCCGATACCATTTGGTGGCAAATGACTCAAACATATAAGAAATTGACTGAGTTTGTATTTTGTGCCCGTGCTCGGGATGGCTAACTACAGTATGAAGCTTTACTTGTTTTGCAATCAAAAAGATGGTTGTGCACTTTCAATCCTTGCACAAACACATGGAGGACTCATGCGCCTAGTGGCACATTTTTCAGGAGTATTGGATCCAGTGGCTATTAAGTCTTCCCAGATGTCTAAAATTGGTTGCAGCAGTTTGTCTGGCAATTATACAAGTGAATGGATTGTGATGGACCATACCTTAATTTTTTATGTCCTATATGCAGTTAAGATTATTTTGACATGAGCAAAAGCATAAACCATGACAAACAGCATGATAGGAACATGTTATTCTCAGAGAAGAGTATATTTCTATTCAAAGATGCAGTGTTTTGAATCTGGTAACACTGCTTCTGACTTCAGACAAATGTGAGTGTAGGGATAGTGGGTTTGATAATGAAATGGAGCTTGATTGTATTGAAGTGACCAAATCATGCACAAAACCAAGACCAGACGTAAAAGAAGTCTGATTAAAGCTGTCAACTTTGACATGCTTTTTAATGGTTCTTGTTTGAGAGACCGGTATGTAGAATTGACAGCTGCTTATGCTGTATGCTCTATTACAGGGACAATAGAAGAATCCTCTTTACCAGATGGGACCTCACCTAAGTAGCAGAGTTGATTTCTTTAACTAGAGCTGGCTGCTTGTCAGAAAATGCTGATGAGATGATCTATACAGATAGCCCTTATGGTTTTGGTGCTGCCATGATTAAGGACAACTGTGCTCGAAGAGAGGATTTATGGCGTCCTCAGGTGCTCAAGAAAAGTATGTACATATTAGTTCTGTTAAATGCAATTCAAAAACCAAAGGAAGTTGCAGTTTCAAAGTGTCAGGCCCATAAGGCTGGCAAGAATTTGGTCACCTAAGGAAACACACATGCTTACCAAAGGGTGAGGTATTGTGCGTTGCTGGAAGAGTAAGTTGCTCAAGAAAGTGGAAATGTAAAACGTTCAAGTGTACAAGGCTCAGGTAAAGTAAGCTGTTTCTAACTGGATTTAAGTCGGACTTCTTAGAATGAGAAATTTACAGGAAGATGCTTGTTAAAAAGAAATGAGCAAGATTTGGTTGTAAAAAGATTCTTCAAGATCTGTATGAAACACAAAGCAAAATATATTTTGCCAGACTTGGTGTTGTAACCTGGGTGTCAATATTTGCATAATGAAACATGCCCATTTATGAGATTATAGGCAGACTCTCCCGAGATGCCACAATGCAGTAGCTTGAAGTAAATCATAGTCATGGTCTGCTGATTCTTAAAATGGGTTGAGGCATTTCCCACCGCTAGAGTAGATAACCTTACAGTTGCCAAATTG